>NC_050580.1:214458661-214678661 GCF_011100635.1 Trichosurus vulpecula | reverse complement strand
TCTCTAATAGAATTCAAACTGCTTTATGTCAAGGAGAGTTTCATTTTTACTTCAGTATCCCATTGTCTGGATAAATAGTACATGTTTGAGATGTTTGTGATTATCCCTTGTATCAGCAAGCACCCTGGCATACATAGGATGGCCTGCTAGCACAGGTTCTTAGATCAGCTTTTCTAGGAAAGACTGCTCAAAAAGAGGTTACCAACCCTACTTTTAATTACATTTACCAGTTCAGGGTAAGGTTCAGCACCCTGAACATCAGAGAAAATACAAGCAGAGAAATTATCATAAAGACCAACAGACAGGGCTCTTAACTCCCTGAACCAAAGCAATATTACCATACACTTGTAACGACAATACTACTTGCTGCTACTGTGGCTGTGTAAGACCAATAACACCAGCACACAGGAGGGCTGCTAGCACAGATTCTTCGGTCTGCTTTTCTAAGGAAAGCAACTTTAAGGGGTTTACAATATCACTTCAATTAAACATACATATATCACTCACTTAGTTCAGGGGGAAAAGTCAGCACCCTGAAATGCAGAGAAACACAAACAGAAATTGCAAGCAGAAATTATGTAAACAGAGCAAAATAACACACATCAGCAGGCAGGCTTCTAGCTGTCTGTCTAAGACATTACATACATAGTTAGCAGAGAGAGAAGCACCAATATCTGAGTTTTTCGAAGCCAAGGAGTGGGGCTGCTTAATGCTACCCAGTCTCTCATCTGGTCAAATCACAGGACACTCTTCTAGTGAGTGAGTCACAAAACAAAATGCTAACCTCAGGGCATATATACCCTGTTTAGGGCCCTGGGGCTTAGCGCCTACTTAGCAAAAGGGTGTAGGCCTGAGGCTTAGCATCTACTTAGCAAAAGGTATGGGAAATATCTCTAATCACTAACACTACATCATATATATATATATATATATATATATATATGTGTGTGTGTGTGTGTGTGTGTGTGTGTGTGTGTGTGTGTGTGTATACACATACATCTTATATATATATATATATACACATATACACATACATCATATATATATATATAGTTTACAATCAATGACTCTTGATTCAAACAAAGCCAAGACTCAAAGGCACTTGATTGCCTTAGTGCTGAGAAGCACTCCAAAACAAAAGACAACAAAAAGTCCCACCTTGCTTGTCATTACAACACCTTATATACATCACTGGATCAAGAGAGCCTTTATGTCTGAGCAGTTGGGGGTCTGAACGTAGGGCTACTCAGAGTCTCATCCAGGAAATCTAAAGGTCTGAGCCCCCAAAGCAAAATACCAACTCAGAGTATATATATAGGCTCCTCAGAGCCAGAAGGCATCACAACTCTCCTGACTCAGTGCCTAATCAACTTATTACCAAAAGGTGTGAAAGCCTTCCTACAAGCAGTCCTCCCCTAGGCAAGCTTCCCTTAATGGCCTCCATGTGAGGCCTATTAATTGGCAGGGAAGATCTTCATGTCCCATTAACATTACATTCCTTTGCACACATCAGCATCAATACATTGGAGTATGTAATGATGTTATCAAATGTTGGAGTATGTAATAATGACATCATGCAGACTCAAAATATTGAGTATTACCATCCTCTGTAGACACAAACTGTTAGAATTGAAAGGGACTTCAGATGTTAGCTAGTCCAATCCCTTTATTTTATAGATGAGGAAACAGACTCAGGAGTTGGCACATCTAGTTAGTGGCAAAGCCAACAATAATCCAAATCACCTTAATTCCCAGAACGGTTATCTTTCCAAAGCATCTTACTGCCTTGTGGGCCTGTATTTTTAAGAAATATTTGCATAGGCAGATGAAATTATGCAGTGGGAGAAGGGACCCTCTAATTGTTGGCTTCCAGACTCAGCCTTCTAGATTCTTTTGGATGGAACTGGAATCTACTGTGAGATTTCTCCCTATATCTAGGTCTTGGCTAGGACTTCAAAAATGTTGCTCCCCAGAGAATCCTCCTCAGATATTCAAGACAAATTTTTCATGTAAAAAGAACATGAAAAAAATCTAACAGATCTTGGGTAAGGAGGGAGTTTCCTCTTCTGGGGCCATTGAAATCTCAGGGTAGTTCAGTGGATAGTGTTGAGTCTAGAATCAGGAAGATCTGAGTTCAGGTCTAACTTAAATACTTATTAGTTATGTGACCCAGGCAAGTCCCTTAATTTCTGTCTGCTTCAGTTTCCTCGGTCAGAAAACGTAGATGATAGCACCTATCTCCCAGGGTTGCCATGAGGTTCAAATGAAATAATATTTGTAAAACACTTAGCAGAGTGCTTGAAGAAAATAATGCTTTGCTTTTCTTGTATTTTACATTTTTCCATAGAAAAAGGAATAAGAATGGAATGTGAATAACATAGGTTATCTATGTGTCTATTTGTTATAAGTATGTATGTAGATTTATATATGTAGTATATATACACATATACACACATATACATGTGTATGTACATGTGTATAGAAAGAGAAAGGTAAAGAGGAAGCCAGATTACTATAGAGAGATCTATAAAAATAGGTTTTCCTAAGCAATTTTTAGCCACAGAATCTTTTTCTTTGGAGGTCCCCCTAATGATCTAGAGCAAAAATGGGGGGCCTGTGGCCTTGAGGCCACATGTGGCCTTCTAGGTTCTTGGGTGCAGCCCTTTGACTGAGTCCAAGTTTTACCGAACAAATCCTTTCATTAAGGGGATTTGTTCTGTGAAGTTTGAATTTGGTCAGAGGGCTACACTTGAGGACCTGGAGGGCCACATGTGGCCTCAAGACCACAGGTTCCCCACTCCTGATCTAGAGCATCATTCTCAAAGTGTTAGATCCAAAATAAGTATTGACATGTCCTAAATGCTTAGTAAAACCATTCTATACTCTTGAAAACTTTTGTCCAGTACCTAAAAAAGAAAGATTCTTAATTTAGCAAGATGGCACTTCTTTCCGTGACAATTTGAACATTTCAACACAGAGAACACAATATTCACTGGTTCCTCTAATTCATTGATCACTGGCTTTGGGTCAATGAACCAAAGGTCACCAATAATGCATAGAATATTCATATTTATAGCATTGGAAAGGACTTCACTGGCCATCTAATCCTTAACCATACCCCAAAAGAAATTCCTACTATAACATACTCGTCAAGTCATCATTTGACCTTTTCTTGAAGATTTCCAATGAGGAAGAACCCACTATCTCCCAAGATGGCCTATTCTACTTTGGGTATCTCAGATTGTCAGAAAAATGATAATTTCTTTATATCCAACCTAAATTTGCTTCTTGAGACTTCTACTTATTATTCCTGCTTCCGATAGTCCATCAGGTATACTTAAACTCACATGTCCCTTAAGTCTTCTCTGCCCTAGGTTGAACAACCCCTGTTTCTTGTGTCAGTCTTCATATGATGTTGATTTGAGGCCCTTCACTATCCTGGATGCACTCCTCTGGATGCTTTCCAACTTAGCAAAGCCTTTCTTTAAGCTGTGGTGTGCAGAACTGAATGCAGTACTTTAGATGTGGTCTGGTCAAGGCAGAATACAGAGGAGCTTCCTTCTTTCTGGAAGCTACGCCTCTCTTTACTGCAGCCCAAGAGCTCATTAGCCTCTTTGGCTTCCACATTACTCTGCCTACAGTCATTTTGAGCTTACAGTTCACCAAATTCCCAGATTTTTTTTCAGATAAAAAACTGTCTATTCATGCTCATCCCTCTTTTATGTGTGAAGTTACTTTTTTTAACTGAGTTAAAATTGAGTCCCTATTGAATTTTATCTCAGATTCATCTGATTGTTCTAGCCTGTCAAAATTTTTAGGATACTGACACTGTCCTCCATTATATTGGTTATTCCTTCTAGATTTATGTCATCTGAACATCTAATAAGTTTAACATCTGTGGCTTCATAAAAACCATTGATAAAAATGTTAAGCAGCAAAGAGCCAAGAACAGATCTCTGGGGTACGTCACTGGAGACAGCCTGCCAAGTTGACATTGAATCACTACTTAGCAATGGGTCAAGAAGGGTTAGTGTTCACTTAAGGGAGTTAAGGGTGTCATGTTGTTGGAGAGATAGACAGGGAAAATGCTATAAATATAAAGGATGAAGTAATAAGAGTATGGGAATATCCAAAGTGTTTACACAATATAGAGGTTAATATTGTTGTCATTCCAAATGAAAGATTAGGCACGGATCTGGGCATTGAGATCCAGAGTCTTACTTAATTTCTTATTCTGAACCTATGTAGATATTTGGGCCTGGGTTACCACCAGAAGTGGTGGCATTAGTGTTGGCAGATTTGTGTTGTGTGCCTAATGTGTTCTGGGTCCCACTTCTTCAAAGCGTACACTGCACTCCAGTCTATTCTCTCAGATACCAACATGATTTTTCTAGAGCATTGGTCTGACCATGTCATTCCCTTGCTTAATGAGCTCTGGTGGTTCCTTATCACCTCAAAGATCTAATACATAATCTCTTAAGCATTTAAAGCTCTTCATAACCTAATCCCTTCCTACCTTTCCAGTCTTCTTACAACTTACTTCATTACAACTGGCATGCTACCATTTCCTCCAACATGACACCCCATCTCCCATCCCTGGGCCTTTATACTAGATATGCCCAAAGCCTGGAATGCTCGGTTCATTCCTCTCTACCTCCAAGTTTCCCTGGCTTCCTTGAAGACTCAATTCAAATTCCAACTTCTTCAAGAGGCCTTCCTGGTCTGCCTACCTGCCAATGCCTCCCCTTTTCATAATACCATAATACATACATACATACTATTGCTATATATGTATATTACATATATACCTATTCTCTATATATGTACCTACTTATTTACATGGTCTCCACTTGAATATACACTGTCTGAAAGCAGGGACTATTTTTTGCTTTTCTTTATATCCCCAGTACATAGCACAGTGCTTGGCATATGCTGTTGTTCTAGTTAATTCATTCAGTCATGTCAAACTCTTTGTAACCCCATCGATGTCAATACTGTCCATATGGTTTTCTTGGCAAAGATACTAGAGTAGATTTCCATTTCCTTCTCCATGGGATTAAGGCAAACAGAGGTAAAGTGACTTGTCCAGGGTCACATAGCTAGTAAGTATCTGAGGCTGGATTTGAACTCA
This sequence comes from Trichosurus vulpecula, assembly GCF_011100635.1. Classification (NCBI taxonomy): domain Eukaryota; kingdom Metazoa; phylum Chordata; class Mammalia; order Diprotodontia; family Phalangeridae; genus Trichosurus; species Trichosurus vulpecula. Next base: position 214,673,530 of record NC_050580.1, on the reverse strand, counting down.
GGTCTTCCTGACTACAGGTCCAACACTCTATCTACTGAGCCATCTGGCTGCTGTAAAAAATGAAAAGTCTGAGAAACATCGTTTCTCAATAATTAAGAATCAATTTATTAATTATTATTATCAAGTAATCAATAAGTTAAGGTCAGTGGCCCTCTTGGAAACCAAAGATGAACCTTGGAGGCCCCTGAATGTGTAAATATCCTTGGAGAAGGAGCTGCCCCTGATGTGTAAAAATCAACTTTGATTGGCTAACAATTAATGAGAGAATGAATCTTATTCTGATGAAGGGCTGGAAGTTCATAACTCTGATCATATCACTCTTGTGCAAAGAGACTCATCTAAAGCCAGATCACTCCTGCCTTTGGGCAATCTATACAAAAGGGCCCATTCTCCAGCCAGTCTATGAACAGTGGATAATGGGGGGTAAGAATTCCACTTAGATAAGGTGGTCTGGGTGGGGTGAATTCTTTGGGCAAGACCAGAAATGTCCTTGAAGGGCCCAGCTTTGAATGGAGAAATAGAAAAGAAAAAAAAACACTGGATTCCCCCACCCATATTAATAATTGGTTATTAATAATCATTTCTCTGACTGCCTGTCATATACCAAGACCTAAATAAATGTTTAAGGACTGACTGACTCAGTTGACACAGTTGACCCACAATCTCAGCTAGATCTGAAACATACAACTTCCACTGTGTCAATACTTGATTCTTAATTTCTGGTCTATATGAGGAGTGTGGATTGTGAAGCAGCATAATCTTCGTCCCTGGGCCACTGAAGTTGTCAATGAATGTGCCCATGGACTACAGTGTTGACAAGAAGAAATAAAGGCCCTGGCTCTCGAACCATGGACAGCTCTTGTTTAGCCCCCTAAAATTAGAACATTCATTCATTCTTAAGTAAAAAGGAAAAGGTCAATGGTGATGCTCCCAGCAGAGTGTGTCTAGCATACCTAGGCATACCCAAGCCACCTTTTACATATATGTATGTAACGTCTTGGACAGACAGCTAGAAGCCTGTCTGCTGATGTGTGTTATTTTACTCTGTTTATGTAATTTCTCTTCGTGTTTTCTCTGAAGATCAGGGTGCTGACTTTTTCCCCTAAACTAAGTGAATGATATAGGAATGTTTCATTAAAGTGTGATTGTAAACCCCTTAAAATTGCTTTCCTTAGAAAAGCAGATCAAAGAATCTGTGCTAGCAGCCCTCCTGTGTGCTGGTGTTATTGGTCTTACACCTCCATAGCAGCTGCAAGCAGCATTGTTGTTACATGTATGTAGACTTTTTACTGGTTTGAAAATTATTTCCCACATTAAGTTGCTTTTGGTTTTTGTTCCTCACAGCTATTGACCTGTTGTACTGGCGTGATATTAAGCAAACGGGGATAGTGTTTGGAAGCTTCCTGCTGCTGCTCTTCTCTCTGACCCAGTTCAGCGTTGTCAGTGTGGTGGCATACTTGGCCCTTGCTGCACTCTCAGCCACCATCAGTTTCAGAATCTACAAGTCCGTCCTACAAGCCGTGCAGAAAACTGATGAAGGCCACCCATTCAAGTGAGTTGTTATAGCCAGGGTGGGTCTTCCCCATCCTGGGTGCTCCAGTATGTTGCTTTGGTTTTGGCTCAGTCAAATACATTAATTTGGGGAGCATTTATTCCCTTAAATAACATGTGGAACACATTTTCCAATAAACCCCTGTATTCCTGGTGGCAAAGCTTCACATTTCAAACAATTCCCTAACAGGCACGTGCTGTCTGCCTATTTGTGTGTTTTGTATAGTATATATTATTAATATGGAACACAGGAGAGGCAACATTGCTAAGAGGATAGAAAACCAGGAAAAACTGGGTTTAAGTCCAGTCTCTGATATCTTCTGGGCAAATGATTCAACTTCTGAATGCCTCCAGGCATGTCTTTGAGATTGGAAATAGGGTAGCAAGTGTTGGTCTTCATTGGTGGACTGAATTTGCTCACTAGAAGTTCTCTATACAGTGAAATCACAGGCATAGCTCCCCTTCCAAAAAATATCTTAGAACATCAGCAGAACCATCCTTTTGAGGATACAAGAATCAATGTTTGCACACCATGACCTAGGTTCTTTCCTGCCCTATACATGTATGACCTTTTTATACTGGTGAAATCTGATTTGAAGGAGCATAGAAGTCAAGGAAGAGATGTCAGCAAAGGGTCAGGTCAGGAAAGCGTGAGGGAGTGTGTGTGTGTGTGTGTGTGTGTGTGTGTGTGTGTGTGTGAAGGGAATGGGGGCACCACCATTCACATCCTTCCTTTACCTCAACACAGACACACAATTTATATGCCTTCTGTTTACACATAAGAATTTCCAGGCTTTATTTTTTGGTACCCTCCCCCACCACCATCTCACTTTCTAGTGTCTCTTGCTAACGACCTCCTAAAATGGCAGGTGTCTAGGTGCCCAAAATGCAGGCGATTATCCACACTTGCAATAATGTAGAGGCGTGCCCGAATACCAGCCTGATGACAACAATAGCAATAATCAATCAGTAAACATCTGTTAAGTGTTTATTATGTGCCAGGCACATGTGTCTGGGGATACAAAAAAGAGGCAAGAGAGCCCATGCCCTCAGGGAGCTTACAGTCAAATAAGGAACATTAGGAACCAGCATGAATATAATGCTTTAAAGTTTGCAAAGTGCTTTACTTATCTTAACACATTTGATCCTCACAATAACCTTTTGAGATAAGTACTATTCTTATCCCCATTTTATACATGAGGAAACTGAGGCACAGGGAGGTTAAGTGACTTTCCCAGGAGTCACACAGCTAGGAAGTGTACGAGATAGGATTTGAACTCGGATCTTTCTGACTCGGACTGCACGCTATCTATTGAATCACCTAGCATTAACAGATTAGATTAGATTAGATTAGATTAGACTAGATTAGAATAGAGTAGAGTAGAGTAGGGAGACAACCATGATTCAAAATCGTTGTCGCTAGTGAATTGGTGGATCTTTTAATTGGTTGACCTTTTGATACATATGTGTTGAAAAGAGACGTATGTGTTGGTCATCCTGTCAAGAGCTGAATTTGATAATGTGCAGAGATGAAAAACATTTAGCAGGTTCTGTCATGGAAATAATAAAAAGGAAAACTTTTAAAAATATTATAATAACCCTCATTATACTTTTAAATCTTTTCCATCTAGAAGCTTGAAGTAAAGTCAGTCACCCCAAAAGGGGGTGGAAACTCATTGTTAATTGTAGACATTTTAGGGACCAAGACAGGGACTTGACCTGTGACCTCATTGGTGTAGGGAATTCCCAGGTGAAGAAACTGTAAAAAAAAAAAATGAGAGCTAGATGATACAGTGGATAGAACTCTGAGTTGGAGTCAGGAAGACCTGAGTTCAAATCTGATCTCAGACACTAGCTTTGTGACCCTGGGCAAGTCACTTAACCCTGTTTGCCTCGATTTCCTCAAATGTAAAATGAGCCGGAGAAGCCACTAGAGTGCCTCAGACAAGAAAACCCTGAAAAGCCTTCACAAAGAGTTGGACATGATTGAAAGGAAATGTTTTCTTAATCAGTCTGATGGGATTTTATTTTGACTTTTTTTTTGTTTTGTTTTGTTTTTTTTTGCAGGGCATACCTGGAGCTCGAGATCTCTCTTTCTCAGGACCAGATTCAGAAGTACACAGACTACCTGCAGTTATATGTGAACAGTGCAGCTAAGGAGCTGAGAAGACTCTTCCTGGTCCAGGATCTGGTGGATTCCCTAAAGGTATGAGGGCTGAGGGCTTCCGTAGCTCGCTGTGAATCCTTTGTTTGCCTCCTAAGGCAAAGCACTAGGTGCTCTTAAGAAAAGATGGTATTGAGAAATGTTGAGGGGTAAGATTAGATAGATAGATAGATAGGATGTGATAGATAGAAATATAGATATAGATATGTATGTATATATTTATTTTACATATATTGATACTATATACACATTTTAAAAATTGAGGCTCTTAGCCTCAATAGAACACTATTTTCATTTCATTTTTATTTTATGGGGGGTGGGTTGGATCAATGATTCTTAACCTGGAGCCCATGAACCCCTAAGAATTCAGGGCATCCATTAACTCAGATGGGAAACAAATGACATCTTTATTTCAATGTAGTTGGTTTCCTTTGTAATCCTATTTATTTTACATTTTATGCATTTAAAAACTTTATTCTGAGAAGGGTCCATAGTCTTCATCAGACTGCCAAAGGGGTCTATGACACCAAAAAGGTGAAGAACCCCTGAATTAGCTGTTCTCTAATGCTATGTTCTAATGTTCTCTTCTGGTTCTGCTGTTCCATGATTCTGTGTATAAGGAAAAATACTACTTGCCCATAACTTCAAAACCCTCCTTCCCCTCTCCCTTTTCCCCTCTCCCATCTTTCTGGTTTTCTTACACCTTATAACTCTCCTCCCCTCCCACTTCCACCACATACTCATCATTCCAAAGGCCTCCTTGCTGTTCCTTGCAGAAGACATTCCATCTCTTGACTTCATGCCTGGAATTTTCTCCCTTCTCATCTCCACCTCCCTGCTTCCCTGGCTTCCTTCAAGGCACAGCTAAAATCTTCCCTTCTATAAGAAGCCTTTCCTGATTCCTCTTCTTACTAATCTCTTTTTTCCCTTGATTATCTCCAAATTATCCTGTATGTATCTCATTGATACATGAATGTTTACATGTTGTCTCCCTTCTTATTAATCCATTTTCTCCCTTGATTATTTCCAGTTTATCCAGTATGTATCTCATTGATTTGTATTTGTTTGTATGTTGTCCCCACCCTCTGCCCCATCATTAGACTGTGAGCTCCTTGAGAGCACAAACTTTCTTTCACCTGTCTTTGTGTCCCTAGCATTTAGCACAATGCCTGACATGTAGTGGGCCCTTAATAATGTTCATTGACTAAGTACTGCTTGACTTTCAAATTATTCTTCACTTTTTGTCTCAAAATTAGCTTGAAAATCATTCTCATTTGAATCTAATGTAGCAGTAGAGGCATCTTTTTTTTTAACTTGAGGACTACATTAAAAGTTTCTGGCATTATCTGAGGTTTTTTATGGGTTTTTTAAAAAAGTTTTTGCTTTCTGCTGTCATATTCTTCTACCGTTTGACTTTCCTTATACTAATTTCAGCTTTGAGGCTGAACTATATAAAATGGTCTAGTATAGCAAAGAGAAGCCCCAAAAGCATTGGGCTCTATTCTTGGCTCTACCATTGATTTGGGTATCCTTGGATAGAGGGAGCTAGGTGGTGCAGAGGGTAGAATGCTGGACTTGGAATGAGAAAGACCCAAGTTCAGCTCTGGCCTCAGAAACTTACTAGCTGTGTGACCCTAGTCAAGTCACTTACCCTCCAACTGCCTCAGTTCCTCATCTGTAAACTGAGAGGGATAATAATAGCACTGACCTCCCAGAGTGGTTGTGAAAATAAAATTCCCAAGCTTTCCAGATCTTTGAGTATTAAATGTAAATGCTAGCTATTATTTTTTTTCTTAATTTGGGGGATTATGTTTAAAATAAGAGTCAAATCAACTGGTCAATATTAAGCACTTGCTATAGGTGATATGTATATGTATGCATATGTATGTATGTGTATGTGTATATGTATATGTATATGTGATAGATGCTGCTAGAGACCTGAGATATAGTCCCTGACCTTTAAACAACTTACGATAATTACAAAATTGTAAAATGATGAAATATAATAAAAACATTGTTACCGTCCATAATAATGTCTTAAGGTGAATGTTAAAATTGTATTCATAAGAGAAAAACACATGCCCTAGAGTAGTATTTTACCCTGTTGTCTTAGAATTTCTAACCAGTAAATTCAGAAGGTACAGAGAAAAAGGAAAATGTGATTCCTTTTCATTCCTCTTGTGATGAACTTATATGGCAATACTTGGGGTTTTTTTTTAGTCAATTTAATTCTAACTCTTGGCTTCCAACTTGTGGTCCTGGGGATAGAGTTTGGGACTTGGAGTCATTAGGACTTGGGTTCAGGTCCTACCCCTAATATTTTTAAGCCTCAATTTCCTCATCTGTAAAATGGGGTACCAATAGTACCTACTTCTCTGGGTAGTTGTGAGGATCAAATGAGATAACGTATGGAAAGTTCTTTGCAAGCCTTAAAGTACTATGTAAATAGGAACCAAATATTTGAAGACCTGATGATCCTTTCAAATTTCAGTTTGCAGTGCTGATGTGGCTACTGACCTACGTTGGTGCTCTCTTCAATGGCCTGACGCTGCTGATAATGGGTAAAGACAATTTAATATTATTACTTAATCTTTACATAGAATTTATATGGAATTGGCCACTGTCCTCAATATAGATCTTATTTTATATTTAGTGGATTCTGAATAAAACAGAAATCATGGAGTCTCCCAACTATAAAGCAGTTTCCTTGCAATGGAAGAACATTTTTTTTAAATATGGTATATTATTCACTAAAATGTATTTTTATTCTGTTGCCTTTTGTTTTCTATCAAATATTGCTCTTCTCATTGGCTTATCTCACATTTCATATACTATGGCATCTGTGGATCAAGATGAATTACTTCTCTGAGAAGTGTAGACAGTCTTTAAACTCACTCCAGGGGGAGCTGGATCATCCCTGTAGGCCACTCTATGTCTTTTCTTTTCCCTTTGACATATCTTTAGCATCTTTTTTTGTATCCATAGAATGCTAAAAGGAACTATCCAGTAGTATCTTATAAATAGATGAAAGACATGTACATGGGCTTTTTATTATTCCCTAGAACATTAACCGTATACTTTTTTTTCTCCTCAGCTGTGGTGTCAATGTTTACTCTCCCGGTAGTATATTTTAAGCATCAGGTAAATTTGATGTGATGTTTGTAATTTGTGTTAAATTTCAGAGTTGTGTCTTTTGGCATGCTCATAATTCCACTTTCTTTGTAGGCACAGATTGACCAATATTTGGGACTCGTGAGGACTCACGTAAATACTGTCGTGGGAAAGTAAGTTTAATAATGCAATTTCTTGAAAGGATTGTTTTGTTATCTTTTAACATATTTTGGTGTGAAATGGAATATAAGTATAATCTAATTAGCACTAGATCTGGAGTCAGAGGACCTGGGTTGGCATACAAGTTCTGTCACTTTCTGCCCATGTGACCCTAGGCAAGTCAATTTTCCTTATTTATAAAATAAACAGTTTGGACTATATTATGTCTAAAAGTCTTGACCAGGCATAAATCCCATGATTACTCATTTACTTACTTATTTCAACCATATAACTCTGTTCTTTGCCCTTAAATGATCTGAAAGTGCAAGATCAGAATTTGGAAACAAATTAAATTATTACAATAAAAGGATCATATCATTAATTATAATAAAAGTCTTTGATATAGATGATAATGCCCATTCATGTTCAGCTGGTTGTACAGGACCTACGTAAATAGAAAGCAAAGTTTACTGGAAAGTTCCCCCAAATGAAATTAAGGACTTTTTATTATTGGGTTTAAAAATATTAATCAGGACAGACAGGGTAGCACAAGCCTGTAAGCTTTATTGTTTGGAAGGCTGAGGCTGATGGATTGCTTGAGTTCAGGAGTTCTGAACTTAAGTGAGCTAAAACCAGTCAGGTGTCTGCACTAAGTCCAGCACCAGTGTAGTGAGCTCCCAGGAGCAGGGTGCAGGAAGGGGTCACCAGACTGACAACAGAGGAGTGAATCTGTCTGGTCAAAGATGGAACAGGTTAAAGTTTCCATGATTATCAGTATTGGGATCCAGACCTGTGAGGGGCTACTATATTTCCAGTTTCAGAGTGATAGAGAGAGAAAATAAAGGAAGGGAGACAGACAGACAGAGATAGAGGAAGGAAGGAAGGAAGGAAGGAAGGAAGGAAGGAAGGAAGGAAGGAAGGAAGGAAGGAAAGAAGGACAGATGGATTTCAGGAGGGAATAAAAGAAAAAAAGGAATGGAATGGGAAGAAAGGGGAGGAGGGAAGGGAAGAAGAAAGGAGATGAAAGAAGGGGAGGGGAGGAGAGGAAAAAGAAAATATTAATCTGGTCCAACCTCTGCTTGAAGCATGAATCTCATCAACCGAATCCCCTGTAAAGGGTCATCCAGCCTCAGACTGAATATCTTCAATCCTAAATCCTAGAATTCTATTAACTGCTAATACCTCATAAAACTGCTAATACCTCATAAAACAGCCTGTTTTATCTTTTGGTTATGAAAGGTTAGACTTAGTTCCAAGTTAATGTATCTATCCTCTTCTGTCTCAGCAATGGAATGGCCAGCTCCATGCATTAAGGTGGTGAGCTTCCCACCAACAGACTAGGTTTCTAGAATTTGGGGCCTGTGGGTTAAAGGCTTGGTTCTGCGAGGGTTCTTACTGTGTGACCTTAGCAGAATCATGGAAGTTGTCTAGGCCTCAGTTCCAAAGGGATTGGAGTACCTGATTCCTAAAGTGTCTCCAGATTTTGAACCCTGATTCTAATCATTTAAATAAAGGCCGAAAACCTACCTGTAAGAAATACCATGAGATAGCTTCCTGGATTAGCTGGGCCCATTCTAACTCTGACATTCTGTGACTGGGTGAAATTATTTTTTTAATGAAGCAATGTGATACAAATTTAACACTGGACTGGGATAGGACTGGAAGTTGAGTCCTTGCTTCAGCCATGACTAGCCACATGACTATTGGTTGATAAGTTACTGAATTTCTCTAAGCCTCAATTTACTCACTGTAAAATGGAGTTCACTTAGCAGATGTGCTAAACTGTTATCATTTTAAAGAGATTTGAGACCGGCAGAACATGGGTAATGAATAGAGAGCTTAGAGACTATCCCTGATTTGACAGATGAGGTAACTGAAGCTTACAAAGGTTAAATGTCTTATCAAAAGTCTCTCAGGGAACTACCAAGGCTGGCTGCAAAATGGCACACTCCATAGAATGCTGGATCTGGAATTAGGAAAACCTGAGTTCAAATCCAGGCTCAGATGCTTGGTAACTGATTGACTGTAGACAAGTCATGTAATCTCTGTCTGCCTCAGTTTCTTTTTTATAAGTATTTTTTGGAGGGGGGAAGGCAGGGCAATTGAGTGACTTGCCCAAGGTCACACAGCTAGTAAGAGTGTCAAGCGTCTGAGGCCGGATTTGAGCTCCAGTCCTCCTGACTCCAGGGCCGGTACTCTACTCACTGTGCCACCTAGCTGCCCCTGCCTCAGTTTCTTCATCCATAAAGCAGATGATATCACCTACCTCCTAAGGTTGTTGGGAAGATAAAATGAGAAAATATTTGTAAAGCACTTTGCAAACCTTAAAGTGCTATACAAATGTACTATTAATATCCATATATTAATATATTTGTTTTAAGTATATAAATATAATTATGTAGCATATATAAATATGTAGCATAAACATATAATAAATATATATTATCCATATATCATAAAAGTGCGATGATTATCCATATTCTATAACTCAAAGTTCACATTCTTTCTAATACATCAGATTTCTTCCCTATGTCATGCTTTTATGATTTCTGGACATTATCCTGGCATTTGACAAAGTTTCTCATAGTATCATCATAGATAATATTTATGTGGGCTAGAGGATGCTACAGTTAGTTTGATCAGCAACTAAATGAACAATCATACCCAAGTATATTTTTAACAGAATGATGTCAAATTAGAGAGCAGTGTCTAGTTGTGTGCCATGCTGCTCTATTCTTAGACTTCTTTTCAGTACTTTTAGCATTGATTTAAGTGAAGATGTTGAAGGCATCCTTATAAAATTTGTAGGCAAAACAATAGTGTAAATTTAAAAATAAATTTAGAAAATTTGTAGGTGACCCAAAACTGGGTTAATTAATGATAGCTAACAAAATGAAGATACAAAATTATCTAGAGAGGCTATAATCCTAGTCCAAAACCCAGGTTAAATTAAACTTACTTCTCCTAGTAATATATAACAAATAGTGTGTTCTACATTTAGATTCAACAAAAAAAGAGTTGGGGCTTCATTAAAGCTACATTGGGGAAAGAAGAAGGAATAGGAGCGCTAAGGGATAAAGATAACTGATGATGGCAAGGAAGAAGACCGAGGTGTTTAACTTTGGTTCGGTTTCTTCAACAAGGGGAATTATCTTCAGACTGGAAGGATAGAACAACCACAAGAAAAGACTAGAGATCTAAAATACAGGCATGCCTTAGAGATATTGCAAGTTCTGTTACAGATCACCATAATAAAGGGAAAATCACAATAAAGCAAGTCACACAAATTTTTTGGTTTCCCAGTACATACAAGAGTTATGATCACACTAAACTTTAGTCTATTAATTATACAATAGTATTATGTCAAAAAAACCCCAATGTATTTACTTTAATTTAAAAACACTTTATTGCTAAAAAAAATGTTGACCTTCATCAGAGTCTTCAGTGAGTTTTAATCTTTTTGCTGGTGGAGGGTCTTGCCTCAATGTTGATAGCTTCTGACTGATCAGGGTAGTGGTTACTGAAGACTAGGGTGGCTGTGGCAATTTGTTAAAATAAGATAACAGTGAAGTTTGCCACAGCAATTGACTCTTCCTTTCACCCAAACACTTGTCTGGTTAATAATTGGCCTAATTTCAATATTATTGTGTCTCAATGAATTAGGAGGAGGAGGAGGACAAACAGGGTATGGTGGCCAGTTGGCGAAGCAGTCAAAATGCACACATTTATTTATAAAGTTTGTCATCTTATAGGGGCATGGTTTGTGGCATCCCAAAACAATTATAATAGTAACACCGAAGATCACTGATAATAGATCACCATTATACATATATATGCATATATATATATACACACACACATATATAAATGAAAAAGTTTGAAATATCTCAAGAATTACCAAAAAGTGACAGAGTCACAATGTCAGCACACACTAATGGTGCTGTAAGATTTGCTTGATGCACGGTTGTCACAAACCTTCAATTCGAAAAAAAGAAAAGTAATATTTGTGAAGTGCAATAAAGCAAAACACAATAAAATGAGGCCTGTCTATACCTAGGGCCATGAAGGAGCAAGGGGAAAGGGAACAGGAGGGAAGGACAAGTATCTTGGGAGGGGGCAGTAACTGGGATTCAAGTACAAGAATCATCAGACCATGACAGGAGGATGAAGGAGGTTGGTTAAGAGGCCCAACTCTAGATGTGACACATCTTGCTGTTAATCTGGTCACTCCTTCTAGTTTGATAAGAAGATGTGAGGGTTTCATCAGAGCTCTTCAGTAATGCAGAGGTCAAGAAATTTCTACAGAGTTGTTGAGTTGCTCGCAGTCATGTCTCGTTGGTTTCTTGTCTCTCATCTTGGAGGAAGGGAGAGCCAGGGAGAGGCTAGAAATGCCCAGTTCAGTATCTCATGGGTCTAGAAATGCCTAACATGGACATTTTTAATGATAAAGAGTTCCAGGTAAAGGAACAGGGTAAGGGTGGGAAGCAGGAGGATATTTGTCCAGAACTGAGACAGCTAGGAGGGTAAGGAGGAAGGGCGGAAGAGAATAAGCATTTATATAGCACCTACTGTGTGCCAGGCATTGTGCTAAATGCTTTACAAATATTCTTATTTGATCCTCACACCAACCTTAGGAGGTAGGTGCTGTTATCTCCATTTTACAGTTGAGGAAACTGAGGCAAACAGAAGTTGAGTGACTTGCCTTGGATCACATAGCTAGGAAGTGTCAGAAGTTGGATTTGAACTCCAGACTCAGCACTCTATTCACTGTGGCATGAGCCTGAGGTCCGTAAGGGCCCCCAAAACCAAGGTTTTTCAGATTACCATATACTTCGGTAAAAAAAATTGATATCTCTAATATAACAGAGGGGAAATGAGATTGTTCAAAAAAGATCTGGAGATTTTCGTTCAGTACAACCACCTTGTGAGTCAACCATGTGGTATGATAACCAAAAAGAAAAAAAAAGAATTCCTTAATACAGTTCTGGGCTTCATTAAAACAGGTTTAAAATTTTGGACTTGTGAGATGACCTGGTCAGTACCTATCTGGAAAGCTGTGTTCAGTTATGGGTGTCAAAATCATAGGAAAGCTGCTGATAAGCTGGAGAGTGTCCAGAGGAAGCCAAGCAGGCCTCAAGATCCTGAAGAATGAAGATCAGTTAAAAGAACTGAGGATGTTTAGCTCAGAAACAAGAAGGCTTTGGGGAAAAGGGATAGCTGTCTTCAGGTTTTAGAAGGGCTGTCATCCGAAGAGAGAGTAAACTTGTTCTCCTTGGTCCCAGAGAACAATGGGTAGAAGTCACAAAGGGGCAGATCTTGAGGCTTGATTTCAGGGGGAGACTTCCTAACGATTAGAGCTGCCCAAAAGCAGAATTGTCTGACTTAAGAGATAGCGAATACTCCCACACTGGAAGTCTTCAAGCAAAAACTGAACTAACCCCATGTTAGACATGTTGTTGAGATTACTGTCCAGGAATAGGGTGGTTTAGGTAGCCTTTGAGATACTTTCCATTGCTGAGATTCTTGGAGTCTGGGTCTCTGGAATTCAAAAATAGAATTATGAAATAATGGGCTGAGGGAGACCTAGCTTAACCTGGTTCTTCTGAAAACAACCCAGTTGAGGGGGAGGGGGAGTTAGTTGACCAGAAGCCTAATATGAGCCAGTCGTGGAGTGTGATTGCTTTAAAAGGCAACATTGACATAGGTTCTATAGTTTGTAGATCTCAAGAGGTAGTAATCCCATACTATTGTGTGCTAGTCAGATCACACTGGGAGTATTTATTCTGTTCATTTCTCTGCACTATATTTTATAAAGGAAATTGATAAAGGATAACATAAGCAGAAGAGATTGACCAAAATGGTAAGAAATCTGGAAACCATGTCCTATGAGGAATGTAAAAAGGGAATTTAGATATTCAGTTTGGATTAATAATAAGCTAACACTTAATTAGTTCTTTAAATCCCACAAAGTACTTTACTATGTTTTCTCATGTAATCCTCACAGCAACCTTGTGAAGGGATGTTGCCCTTATTTCCATTCCCAGATGAAAAAACTGACACTAAGATAAGTTAAGTGACTTGCCCAAGCTTAACCCAGCTAAGTATTCAGTGCCAGATTTTAATTCAGGTCTTCCTGAGTCCAGGTTCATCATTTTGTGCCACCTGCTTTGGGGGCAGGGAGTGGGGGGGTCATGGTAATTCTCCTACAATATTTGCCAAGATATCATAGATAAAAAGGTAACATATTTATTCTCTGTTGATCCACAGAGCAAAATGAGGAGCAGTGGGTGGAATTTACAGGGAGGCAGATTCAGCTTAATATAAGAAATAACTTTCTGACAGAGCTGTCAAATCATTTAACATATTGTCTCATGAATTAGTGAGCCCTCTCTCCCTAGAAATATTGAAGCAAAAGCTTAATGTCTCCTGTCAGGGATCTTGCAATGGGGATACCTGCAAAGGGTGGATTATTAGACTAGATGACCGTAACAACAATACTGCAGATACTGTGGTTGTGTAAGGCCAATAACAACAGCACATAGGAGGGCTGCTAGCACAAGTTCTTTGATCTGCTTTTCTCAGGAAAGAACTTTAAGGGGTTAACATTCTTACTTTAATTAAACATACATATATCATCCACTTAGCTCTGAACTTCAGAGCAAATACAAACAGAAGTTACAAACAGAGAAAATATAAACAGAGCAAATAATACAAATCAACAGACAGGCTTCTAGCTGTCTGATCAAAGCTATACCTACATAGTTACCAGAGAGAGAAGCACCAACATCTGGGTTTTCAAAGCCAGGGGGTTCCTTAATGCTGAGTCTCCACAACCAACACCAACAAGACGTATATTGAAATGATAAAGTAATGTTCATAAGCATTGATTTGTGATGAATTGTCTTCTGATCTTCTAATGCTTTTCATTTTTAGGATTCAGGCCAAAATCCCAGGAGCAAAAAGGCAGACAGAGTAAACTGGATTTCCAACAAGCAACTAGAGATTAAACAGGAGTTTAAACAGGAGTGGTAAAAGCTCTATTCTTACACTTTACTGAAAATCGATTGTTTCCTTCTCCCAATACCTTGATCTTAGAAACATATACTTCTCAACAGCTGTTTTTAGGCTGTTTCTGTACTCTTAAAAATATCTGCAATCACTTGTGTTGAGCACTATAGTATAGTAAAGAGAAAATGTGTAGTGGATATGGTTTTTATTTTGTGTTGCTTAAAAAGTGCATGATGGTGAGACCCTGAATAATCTTTCTTTTAGTGTTCCTCCTTCTCCCCTTCTCTTTGCAATGCTTATGTAACTTTTAATGTTCCATTTAGCTAGGCCTTTCTTGCTTGGTGAGCTGTCACTGAGTTTCTGGTTGGATTAATCTTTAATAACTATATCTAGAATTGTAGGTGGATGTTTTGGTGTTTTTCCAGCACGTGCACACACATACACACACAAATGAGAAGTCAGTAGTACTTACAGTAACCAATTTTGTATAACTTTAAAAAAAGGAAAAACAAAAATAAATACCCAGTACTTTTATTGTATGGGATAGATAGGCTGATTTACATGTATGGTAACTGAAGAGTACCAGCTTGTTAACTTTATTACACTTTGTATTACTTTCTCTGTAGTTCCTAATGGACTTAATTATGAACTCTGAATATTTGCACTTATGTACTTGATACCGAATGCAGAAATAAATGTTACTCAATATAGAAAGGTCTCCTTTTTTTGTTCTCCCATTGATATGCAAGGTTCTCTGGAAGGTTTAAGGGATTAAACTCACTGATCCATGCATAGAAGTCTGGCTTCTTGGCCTTTAAGATCTAGTGTCCAGTTTGATACAAATGACCCAATTCCAACCAATTTCATAGACTCGTTGGCTAGTATTAACAAATATTATTGAGCCAGTGTGCTGGTCTGATCTCATTGGGATTACTTTGTTCATTTCCCTGCACCACATTTTATAAAGGAAATCAATAAAAGACAAAATAACCAGAGGAGATTGACCAGAATGGGAAGGGATCTGGAAACAATGTCCTATAAGAAATATATAAAGGGAATGAGGATATTGAGTATGGAATAATAATAAGCTGGCCTTTATATAGTGCTGGATTTTCCCAGAAACATGTGAAGAACTACAAGAGTAAAAGCAGACTGAACCAGGCTTATGTCTCTGCTTTTTATAAGCCTACAGGGAACAAGGCATCACACTAATTAAATGGCCAGTAAAAGACATCTTCATACCTGTTTGCAAACATCAGAAATCTGCCAAGCTTCAGACTTCAAAGAGCTGAATAAGAAGGAAATCCTCGCTGGCTGAAGTTTCTCAATTCTAAAGCATGATATATAATATTTTTCAAAATTATTAAAACAGAAAAATCAAACCCCCAACTACACTTTCAGTCTCTCTCCTCATTTACTGCTCTCTATATTTTTATATGGCTACACACATTGTATTGGTACTGGAAGAAACAACAGGGAAACTAATTTCCCCAAACTTTCCTTCCACTTCCAGCTTCTCTTCCCACCCTCTCCGGGGAGTGAAATGTCAGGAGAAGAAATCACATGTCTGGGACCCCTTTTCAGGGTCAGGAGTCTGTGTTAATTGGGATCAAAGGAACACTGTGGGAGGGGAATTTGTCCTCCTTCCATCTCACCTGTTGGTATCCCTCTCAAAAGCGGCTGGCCCAGGTTCCAGATCTGATTCACCTTAGCAACAATGACTTTCCCAAACCTGGTAGGCAGATTTCATCTCTGTTCTAGGTCCCAATCCCCATCTGAGCCCTCTCTACCCCAGGTCATGACAGGTAGCTGCTGCTCTGAACCATCGATCTGTGCGCCCTGGCCAGTCACCAGCATGGCTGAGGAGTGTGGTTCACGATCTCTCCCCTCTCTCTTTCCTTTTCTGACACCTCAATCTTATGGCATGAAGGCCCTGCCAGGACAAAGAAAGGGGGAACAAAGGCAGTGAGGGGCCACAATGGATAGAGCCCTGGGCCTAGAGTCAGGAAGACCATAGTTTCTTCAATTACAAAATAGTATGATAGCACCTGCCTCACAGGGTTGCTGTGAAGCTCAAATGAAGTAATATTTAAAAGTGCTCCGCACAGTGCCTGGCAAATAGTAAGTGCTTAATAACTGCATATTTTCCTCTCTTTTCCTCTTCAAAATGTAAGCTCTTGTACATTCCCTACCTTCTGTGTTGTCTCACTAATCTATTTCCCCCAGTTTAAACTTTTGAGAGTGGTTAGGGCTAACAAGAATACCCGCCACATTCATTTTTATTAGTATTTTGTTTTTTGGATATTGTTATCACACTCTAGAGAGGGAACATGGCATCGTGCATAGAGTCAGAAAGATCTGGGTTCAAGTGTTGCTTCTCATACATATAAGTTGTGTAATAGTGGATACATCATTTAAACCTCTTAGTGCCCCTCAGTGAAGTCTAAAAACTGTGTGACAGATATGTGCGGAGATCTGCAGGAGTTCCCCCACATCATTGAAATCATCAATCTGGTGGGGAAGGGTTGGGAAGGGAGACAAATTGCACTGTCACTAAGATGTTTAAAAGTTATTTTTAATTGAAATTAAACCTGATCCAGTAGGCAGAACAGTCTTAATTGCTTCACTTTTGAACAGCTTACCCTATTATTTTTTTTCCAATCAACAATCACTGATGACTATGTGCCAGGCATTGTGCTAAGTACTGGAGATATAAAAAACAAAAACCAAACACTCCCTGCCCTCCAGGAGTTTACATTTTATCAAGGGGCACCCTACTTTTAAAGCAGTCAGACATGTTTTAGTTTGGGATTATAACTGTTGCCTTGATCCATAGCTGAAGAAGTCAGCCTTGAATGCAACTGATGTCAGTAAAGAATTCAAATTACTTACGGGAAACTGACATATTGAACCTAATAGAAATACTTTTGGAAGCTAAGCACAGTGGGAAAACCCTCTGCCAACGTTGGAATGGAAAAGGCAGAAAAGGAAGGATGGGAAAGGTTTTGTTCAATTGAAGAACAAGGGAAGAGAAAAGATGGTTTCCCAACAATTCAGACTTAGCCACTCCATTAATTTATCTCTTCCCTGCTCTCATCCCCCATTGTTTCTCTTTTGTCCAGAAACCCTGAGGGTCTCCTCATCTCATTTTGATTTTTTGGGGGGAGATCAAAGGGGCCATTTCTTGGTTCACTTGAATGGGCATTGTCTCAGTCAAATTAAGAACTCAGAAAGAACTTATCTTAAAAAGGCCAAGGTCTCCCACTGCAATTGGGGCCATCTCCAGTTGTCCTGATCGATATTTGGCCACTCAACCCAGATGGCTCCAGAGGAAAAAGTGAGGCTGGTGAGTTTGCACAGTCCTCTCTCACTTAAATCCAACTCACTTGCAAGTCATGGCATCATCTTCCTGATGTCATGGTCCTCCTCAAGAATGAAGGACAAACCACAACACAACCACACAAAACCCCCAACCTGTTCATAAGTAACTATGCCACCTTGTGCATAAAACTTGACCTACTTCCTCATTTTTCCACTAAAGGAAATTGAGAGAGCTTCAGACCCTTTGCAAAAATATTAAAATACCAATTTGTTTCGTTCAAATCCACTTGAAACCTTGTCCATATCTGGATCTTTATCTAGTTCTTTTGGGGTATTTGCAAGGCTGGAACTTCTCCTAGGACCTTCTTAGCCTGCATGGACAGGTACATAGAGGTGAATAAGCCATCTTTCAGTGTTTCCTGAATAACCAATATGGTAGCTCTTTGAGGACATTAACTCTAACTAAACAATTGCGATCTTCATTTTATAGATGAGAAAACTGAGGCAAATGGAGCTTAAGTCACTTGTCCAGGAATATCTTAAGCAGGATTCAAACTCCGATTCTTGCACTCTTATCTACTGCACTGGCTAGCTGCTCTCAAGAAGGTTTCATTTTACCAAGGGACACAATAA
This sequence comes from Trichosurus vulpecula, assembly GCF_011100635.1. Lineage (NCBI taxonomy): Eukaryota > Metazoa > Chordata > Mammalia > Diprotodontia > Phalangeridae > Trichosurus > Trichosurus vulpecula. Next base: position 214,655,583 of record NC_050580.1, on the reverse strand, counting down.
ATAAATAAATTTACAAAGAATAGGAAGAGAGAAACCCAGCGTAGGAAGGGGCACTTGAATTGAACCCCAAAGGGAACCAAGGATTCCAAGAAACAGAAGTGAAGAGGGAGAGCTTCTATGGAAGATGGAATGCTGTGTAGAGGAAATATCAAATTGTCTAGTTTGACTGAATTATAAAAGAGGAATAATGTGAAATTCAGGCAGCTAGGTGGCACGGTGGATAGAGTATGGAGCCTGGAGTTAGGAAGATGAGTCTTCCTAAGTTCAATTTGGCCTCAGACAGTTACTAGCTTTGTGACCCTGGGTGAGTTAATTAACCTTGTTTGCCTCATTCCTTCATCTGTAAATTAAGCTGGAGAAGGGAATGGCAGACCACTCTAGTATCTTTGCCAAGAAAACCCCAAACAGGGTCATGAAAAGTCAGACATGACTGAGAAACAGCTGAACAACAATGTGAAGTAGGGCAGATTGTGAAAGGTTTTAATTCCCAAATAAAGGATTTTTTGTATTATGTGCTACAAGCATTGTGAAGTAATTGAAGACTCCGAGAGAGATTTGAGTATCACCATGGGTTGCACAGAGCACCGTTAGTGCTTCTGGTTCACCGTGTAGGTAACTAAAAACTTGTGGAGCTTGGTACCTGGAGATGATAAGGAAATTCTCTTACTGGCTGCCGAACTGTTGGTGCTAATAACTCGATGGACCTCTAAAAGTGAATGAATCCCCCTGGCTTTCTTTGTTTCTTCAACTCTCCAGCTGGCTTCATGTAAGTCTGGGACTGCCAGTGAGGGCTAGGGAGTAATGGCAGCTTGCCCTGTCCCCAGGGGGATCCTGGAGCCAGCTCTAATCAGCTCTTCCCCTTGTTAAATTGTCAGTGTGAGAATCTACAGCTCAGCAAACTATACATATATATATACATATATATATATATATATATATATATATATAGAGAGAGAGAGAGAGAGAGAGAGAGAGAGAGAGAGAGATCAGGGTTTGATTTATTATTTTCTTAATTTTCTAGACTTAAGAAAGTGATGGAGAAAATGTAAATAATGCAATTAAACTTAAATAAATTGCAGAGCCAGTTGTTAAACGCTTGCTGACCAGCTTGGCATTGCCTGTCTCCCACTCCTACAGTCATACATCCATGAGCACGTGGCGGCTAACACACATGTCCTGCCCAAATCATCCTGGTTCTGAGGTCTGGGCTGCCTTTTCTGTATTCTTTACTATTCTTAGGTGAATGGTTACCAGTTTTGCTGAGTTTCAAGAATCTCAGAGGTCCTGGGTGCTTTAGTTGGAATGGACTGGTAAGAAGGATAAGACAGTGAGCCCAAGTCTTAGTCCAGATTGCCAAAATATAGCTACCATTGGGGTTTGTGGAGAGGGGAAGTAGTGCAGAACTGAGGTGAACTCTCAATAATACCATAAAATGTTTTACATTTTGCTGAGGTTTAAACATTAATCTCTTGGCAGAGTATAACAGTAGTTAAAAGTTACTGAATTCTGTTTTAAAGTCATTTTGTCTGTGCACCAAGGAGTTTTGTGTTTAACATTACTTTTGTATACAGGAAATAAATAACTGCCCCATACCTGATTCATATTGTACATCGAGTACCTTTGCCATACCCTTCAATTTTGGGGATCCCTAGATATGAGCTAAAACTTAAACTTTATATAAATCATCCCTGGTATCTTGAGTGAAATTCAACAAAGGTAGACTGAGACACATTCTCTCCAAGCAAGGTAACAATTTATTAATAGGACATGGACCTATTAATAAATGGGTCAATGGTTTGCCTCGATTTATGCCAAAGACTCTGAGAGGAAGGCTTATATAAGGTGAGAACAGAGAACAGAACAGGGTAGGTGGCATCATGGAGATGAGGACAACACTGAGGTATAGGGAGCAATATTATTGGTTGGAAGTTGGAAATGAGAGTCTAGCATCAGCCCTCTCTTTCCCTCCTATGACTAAGGAGTGTTCATTGTTTGACTCTACCTGCAAGGTTAAAAGATAATGGGCCAGACATCTTTGGATAGCAAACCAGACATCCTTGAAAGATAACTTGGTGGTGTAAAGAATACTAGACCAGACTCCCAAGTGTCCATTCACATTCCTCAATGATAGCAGATTTCCTTGAGGCAAGAATAGAAAAGTGAGAAACAAAAGAAGTAGATTTCTAAACTTAACCCACTATGGGCCATCTGAGTTTCTGCACTAAGTTCATAGACAAAAAACCATGACTTAGTTACAAAACAAAATGAATAAACTGTAAATAGGATCAATAAAAAATGATACAGAATCAATTTAATCTTCTCATTGGGACACTAGAGTGGGGGATGTAATGAACCAAAGTGTGTCAGAAAAGGAGTCTTACTCTCTCAAGTAGTCAGGCTCTCCCAGGATTGGATCTTGTGTATGAACTCCGGGTATGGCTCCAGAGCAAATGAGTTCCTTAGAGGAAAGGGCATGGGTGCAGTATAAAAACCCCAGCAATATGCTTTAAGAATATTTATTTAACAGCTGTGTGGATGATGGAATGCAGAGAGAAGAGATTGGAAGCAGGGAGACCATTAAGAAGCTATTGCATATTAACACCTTGATTTAAAAAAAAAGACCCCTGGGTTTTCAGGAATGAGTATGCAGAAATCACTCTGTTATCATATTTTCTATAACAGTCAATATTTTCATTATTCCCATTATTCTTATTAAAATATTGAGGCTATGACCTGATGATTGCATTCAGTAAATAAATATAGCACTTCAGTATTAGGAATGAGTAGAAAAACATGGGTACTACAGAAATAAGATTTGCATAACTTCATATGTGTATGAGTATCATATTTCTTTCCTTCTCAATGAGTAGGAGACAGAATTTGGAACTGAAAATAATTTTTAAGAAAAGAGGAATACCAGGAAGCTGTTTGTTAATTGATTGATTAATACAAGGGGATTACTATTACACTGACTGCTTTGCCACAGGTACCCAACCTTTTAATAGATCCTTTCTTTTCTGTGTTGCTTCTAGGTAGAAAATGTGACAATAGGTTCCTGCTCTGTGGAAAGATAACATTGCCACAAATATAAAGCCATATCTTTACATTGAGATCTTCCCGAAATGCAAATAAAATGCACAAAAAATAACACTAGTTAGAGGTTACACTCAGATTTTAGTCAAAAAGCAAAGACTCTATTAGGGCGAACATATTATTCTCAATAAAGCCAAGTGGAAGATTCTCGTGAGAGTACAAGAGGGGGGAGAAGGGACATAGAGGGGAAGGAGGGTGGAGAAGTACACAAAAAAGAAGGTAAAGACAATAGAAAGAGCACACTCACTGTGTGACCTTTTAGCAAGTCATTTCAATGGGCCTCAGTTTTGTCATAGGGAAAATGGGAGTAATAAAATGTACACTACCTGACTTAAAGGTATCAATGAGCATCAATGAAATTATATCAAGTGCTTTGTAAATGTAAGAAACTGTGTAACTATAAGCTCTGTTTATCATCATCGTCATCATCGTAGTTATTATTATCATTACATATTGTACCTAGTACCAGAACACCTTGTGCCAAAGGTGTTTAACCGTGTTGCAGAAGATGACGTATATAAAGTCCTAACAAAAGAGTAAATTCCCATTGTGTTGAGGCTCTACAAATATTCCTTTTTGCAGATGAGATATTACTAATTCCAAGTCCTGGAACATCAAAGTCTCTTGGTGAAATTAACAGTGAGATGAAAGAAATTCCTTGACCCAACTATATTGAGAAACAACCTAGAGGAGAGCATTGTATACTATAGGTGAAAACAGTTGTGTTTGTTTAATGTTCGTCCTACATTTTCCTTTTTTCCAAGGTACACATCTGCAGTTCTACTAGTTATCTCCTGGAATTGGTTTTAAACAGACATTTCACCCTCTTACTGTATAGTTCCCTCAAGCTACAAAATAAGGTTAACGATACTTAATAAGTTAAAGGCAAACAGTATTTAAGTGATCACAGGATTATAGATTTAAAGCTGGAAGAGACTTTCAAAATCATCTACTGTACTCCTGTTCTTTTACAGACGAAGAAACTGAGGCTGAAAGAAGCAGACTTGCCCAAGGTCACAAAGATAGTAGGCAGGAGTGATAAGATTTAAGCCTGAGTTCTCAGACTCCAATGTCATTGCCCTTTCTGCTGTACCATTATTTAAACATCAGCTTTTAAAAATAATTTAAAATTACTCTTGCCAAGGATAGTATCCAGCTGTTTCTTTCAGTATTTCAGACTCAATTTCATTCTTAATTACTCCATAGGTGCTCACTGGAAAAAGCATAAAATATGTAATTGATAATTATGTTGTACCTCACAGTAAAATATTACCTTAGGTAGAAATAAATATTATTACCAAGTAGCTACCAACAGGAAAGCAATTTAATTTGTTTTTCATCAGAAGATATGGGACTTATGTGAAAGCCAGAATAGCAGGAGACTCTGGGCTCTAGGAGAGGATAGGTACTAAGGGTGTCTATAAATAGGAGGAATACTTACTTTATGCTATTCCCCTTTGGGTTCTTTGTGTTCCAGTCAAACCTTTTCTTCCCCAAGTACATACCACAATCTCCTAACTCCACCCTTTTGTTCACACTGTTTTCTAATGTTTGGAATGTCATCTCCCCAATGTCGACCTGTTGAAATATTAGCCCACCTCTATGATTCAAATAAAATGTCACCTAATACTTGAACTTTGGAGGCAGCTAGGTGGCACGGTAGATAGAGTGCCAGTCCTGGAATCAGGAAGATTCATCTTCCTACTAGCTTGCTTACTAGACACTTACTAGCTGTGTGACCCTGGGCAAGTCACTTAATCTTGTTGGCCTCAGTTTCCCGAATGTGTAAAAGGAACTAGAGAAGAAAATGGCAAACCACTCCAGTATCTCAGTCAAGAAAACCCCAAAATAGGGTCACAAAGAGTTGGATAAGACTGAACAACAATAAAACTTGAAGTTTGGGAATATACATCCTGTTCCCTGCCCTTCCTCTTACCCTTAAGTGATCTCTCTTTCTGGATGTTCTTTGTGCCTCATTGGTACCTTTATAATGTATGTATCACATTCTATTATAGCCAATGTGGCCACCCTTGAACACTATTCTAGGTCCCGGACACACCGTGAATATAAATTGGTGGCCTCTAAAACCCATAACTCATAAGCTTTATTTATGCATTTCTTTTACCCACCAAACTAGAGGACACATTACTTCAAAAAAAATTTAATTCAACAATATAGAAAGAAAGTAACAAGAAGATTCCCCCTTATACTCAGTGGATACTCTTTCTTACAGAGGTCTGCGCCACCAGTGTGTGAGGAGAAACAAGATAAGCAAGCAACACACACGGAATAGCACACATGGGGTAAATGTGTTGGGCCATGGAATATGGATAGCCATGACAACTCGTGCTTCTGATGCCATAGAGCTATTGATGTCCAGTGGCAATGTCATCATGGGAGCCGCTTTCTCCATTGATTTGTAGAGTCTTCTGTTCCTCTCTTCTCCCTGTTGGCTTGTCTCCTTTGATTATTTACACCACTGCTGTGCTTGGCTCAGGATCTCAGTTACTGCTCTTTGCTAACATTTGCTGATCCTTGGCCCATTTGTGACTTTTGAGCTGTCAAGGGAGGGCTTTCTTTAGCTTTTTTATAATCACATCATATAATTGGCATAAAGTGCTTTGCAAACCTTAAAGTGCCATAGATATGTTAGTGATGATCTGAATTCTTTTCCTCTTACTATTTCTGGTCTTTCAGCTTAAATTTTTATTTGAGTCATGGTCTGAAATGTCCTTAAACTTTTTCCTTTCCATGGTTCACTAGTCTTGGTCCCCTTAAGATCATTGTAGGGACTCCATTTAGCAAAACTGCAAAGGATTTAGGTAGAACCAGGGTGAGGAGATGCCTTTCAAACCTCCTTTAATTCTCCTGTTTGCTATACAAATTAACTCAAGAGTAAAACCAAAAAGACCTAGTTGGAGCCGCTGGAATTTGTGACTATCATGCATACCAGCAACCTATATCACTATATTCCCTATGCCGCTTTATATTTCCCCCAATGACTAGTATAGTGTTTTATATGCAATTAACAATAAATATTTATCTAATGAATGAAACTGAATTCCCATAAAAATTGGAAAGAGAGGGGCTAAGGGAAAGCACAAGTCATGAAGAATAGGAATCTGACCCACATTGGCATGTTTTCTCTTTTGCCTTCTTTTCCCTCTCTTTTTTCTGCTTCCAGTATTGATGAGAGTACAGTAATAACAGGGATGGTAGAGAAAAGAGGTTGTATCCTGAAAACATCTTAAATCCTTAAGAATAATGAGGTCTAAATTTTAATGCTAATATTGGGTCAGGCTATAGAAATGTCTTTGATGTCTGAACTAAAAAATAAATATTTTATTACTAAAGACCAGGCTGTTATACGTGAATAATGCTGTGCTAGAGATATTTCTAACTGGCTCATGGAAACCAATTGCTAAATTTCCATAGTGAACATTTATACTTCAGAGACCAGTAATAACTAAAAATAAAGAATTGATTTATTGTTCTGTTGTTTGTCTACACTTAAGAAAGTAATGGAGAAAATGTTAACACTGCTACTTAAGCTTAAGAGTATGTCATGTACACATTTCCCCCCAGAGAGCACCAGCAATATAACACAGAAAAAACAATTCTGACAAGCATCCTCTGAGCTTCTCTCATGTGCACATAAAACTGAAATCCTTTGTCACATTTTTCCTCCTTGTAACTATGTCAAGTTATATAGAGACCAGAAAAAGTATAAAGACAACGACTGAAGAATTTGTATTGGCCAAAGTTCTCCTTGGTATCTTGTTTTATACATTATTTGGTTTTAAACAGTAGGATTTGAGAAATACTAAAAAGAATTTCAAAGAATTTTGAATCACTACATACAAAATGATGAACCTCCCAAAAGCACCTTTTCTGCTTGTCGTTCCTATTCGGAATTGAAATTGCATTGAGCACAAACAAAAACCAGAGTCTATTTCCAACCATTGTGTTCCTAGTTAGATAATTCTTAATGCTTCCTTGCATTGCCCTCCCTTTAGAAGCAGCTGGATATGCCCTTTGCAGACTGTGAAACATTTACAGAATGTAATCCACTGGATCTGCCAATTGTGTCCAGTTTCCACCATTTATATAACTGCATGAACCTTGGCAAATTTCTTTATCTCTATGAGCCTATTTTCTTATTTATAAAGTGGAGATAATAATAATTGTAACATTTCAGAGGGCTATTACAATGACCAAATAAAATGAAGAATGCAAAGTGCTTTGTACAAAACAAAATATAAAAGCCAGCTAATTTTTCAGAACAGGGGGGTGGAGCCAAGATGGTGGCTGGAAAAGCAGGGACTTGCCTAAAGCTCTCCCCCAGGACCCTACAAACACCTATAAAAATGACTCTGAACAAATTATAGAGCTGCAGAACCCACAAAATAGCAAAAGGAAGCAGGGCCTCAGCCCAGGACAGCCTGAATGGTCGCAGGGTAAGGTCTATGGCACAGAGCTGGGAGCGGACAGGAACAGAGGCCAGCATGAGCCCCGCCTGGACCAACCAGACTGGGAGCCGGGCACAACAGGCCCTAGCACCCTGAATCAGTGAGCTGTGGCAGTTACCAGACTTCTCAACACAAAACACCAAAGACAACAGGGAAGATTAGTAGGAAAAGATGCGGGGGACAGAGTGAAAGGAGTTCGCAGTTTGGCCACTGGCCTGGAGGCAGTGGAGGGGGTGCAGCTCTGAGGCTGCTTCCAGAGCTACAGCTGCAGTTGCTTCTGGCCCCAAGCCCACCTGGTGGGAGGAATTAAGTGGCAGATCTGAGCAGGAGTGCAGAGCCAGCTTACATGTGAGTATGGTCCGGGTTGGCAGTTCTTGGGGGAGGAATAGCACTGATGTGGTGGGGCTTGCTGTGTAGAAATAGCACTGAAAACAACAGCACAGCCCCTCAAGCTTGGAACAAAGTACTCTCTACTCTACAAGCAGTCACACCCCGATGAAAAACTCAAGGATCAAGGAAATTGGCTGGGAACATGGCCAGGCAGTAAAAACGGACTCAGACTCAGACTCAGACTTTGGAATCTTTCTTTGGTAAAAAAAAGAAAAGACCAAAACATACAGCCAGAAGAAGTCAACAAAGTCAAAGAGCCTACAACAAAAGCCTCCAAGAAAAACATGAACTGGTCTCAGGCCATGGAAGAGCTCAAAAAGCATTTGGAAAAGCAAGTTAGAGAAGTAGAGGAAAAATTGGGAAGAGAAATGAGAAGGATGTGAGAAAACCATGAAAAATAAGTCAATGACTTGCTAAACGAGAACCAGAAAATACTGAAAAAAATACTGAAGAAAACAACACCTTAAAAAATAGACTAACTTAAATGGCAAAAGAGCTCCAAAAAGCCAATGAGGAGAAGAATGCCTTGAAAGGCAGAATTAGCCAAATGGAAAAGGAGGTCCAACGGACCACTGAAGAAAAGACTACCTTAAAAATTAGATTGGAGCAAGTGGAAGCTAGTGACTTTATGAGAAATCAAGATATTATAAAACAGAACCAAAGGAATGAAAAAATGGAAGACAATGTGAAATATCCCATTGGAAAAACCACTGACCTGGAAAATAGATCCAGGAGAGATAATTTAAAAATTATTGAACTACCTGAAAGCCATGATCAAACAAAGAGCCTAGATATCATCTTTCAAGAAATTATCAAGGAGAACTGCCCTGAGCCAGCACGTAAAATAGAAATTGAAAGAATACACCAATCGCCTCCTCAAATAGATGTGTATATATACACATATATATGTGTGTGTGTATATGTATGTATATGTATATATAGACAGAGGGCACAGGGAGTGTTGCATATGAAGGGATGATATCTAAAAAAGAAAATCAAATTAAGGGATGAGAGAGGAATATATTGTGAGAGGGAGAAAGGGTGAGATAGAATGGGGTAAATTATCTCACATAAAAGTGGCAAAAAAAAAGCAGTTCTGTAGGAAGGGAAGAGGAGGTAGGTGAGGGGGAATGAGTGAATCTTGCTCTCATCAGATTTGACCTGAGGAGGGAATAACACACACACTCAATTGGATATCGTACCCCCACAGGAAAGAAGGAGGAAGGAGAAAAAAAGGGGGCATGATAGAATGGAGGGCAGATAGGGTGAGGAGGTAATCAAAAGCAAACACTTTTGAAAAGGGACAGGATCAAGGGAGAAAATTGAATAAAGGGGGATGGGATAGGAAGGAGCAAAATATAGTTAGTCTTCCACAACATGAGTATTGTGGAAGGGTTTTGCACATGTGACCTATGTTGAATTGCTTGCCTTCTTAGGGAGGGTGGGTGGGGAGGGAAGAGGGGAGAGAATTTGGAACTCAAAGTTTTAAAAACAGATGTTCAACAAAAAAAGTTTTTACATACCACTAGGAAATAAGATATACTGGCAATGGGGCATAGAAATCTATCTTCCCTACAAGAAAGTAAGGGAAAAGGGGATGGGGGAGAGTGGGGTGACAGAAGAGAGGGCTGACTGGGGAATGGGGCAATCAGAATATATGCCATCTTGGAGTGGGGGGGAAGGTAGAAATGGCGAGAAAATTTGTAATTCAGACTCTTGTGAAAATCAATGCTGAAAACTAAAAATATCAAATAAATAATAAAGAAATTAAAAAAAATTTCCAAACAGAATGTAAAGTCATTCCAACAACTTGTCTCAGGGAAAACAATTTATCTCTTACAAACTGGACAGTTTCTCCTCTCATTCTGCATTCAGAAAACCAAGGTCTGACAAAGAATGGCCACAAGACAAAGTTGGTAACACAGATGGAAACACATGATTGAGAAAGAAAATCATTTTTATCTAAAGAGCAATTAAGGACTCCTCAATAGTTATGTTATGCTTTTAAATACATGTATTTTTTCTTTCTGAATTTCTCCCTGCTTTCCCTGTTTGGAGTGATTTAATTTGGGTGTCAAACTATTTACTGTTTCATTCATAAACTTCCCTGACTACCTGCCATTACCAGGAGGTTCTGAATCTTCCTGTCATACAACCAAATGTTGGGATGGCTATGTTCCATAGCTAGAGCCTAACCACTGGACATACCTGGTTCATATTCTCAAAACCTGGAGTAGTTTTAGAAGCTACTAGAACTACCCAGAGAAGGTAGGGGGTACTAAAACTTCAGTGAACTAGTGGATTCTTATTAAAATTACCTCCTTCTTGGGTTAAAGTAGCCCTCAAAGAAAGATGGCCACCATGCCTAAGGGACAGCCCTCCTTCATCACCTCAAATAAGCAACAAATGCAGCAACTAAAGTAAGATAACAAAAAATAGAGGGAAAAGGGATCTTTGCAAGGAAAAAATATCATGCAGAAAAATGAAAAAATAACTAAAAATTGAGCAAGCAAAAAAAGGCCCCAGTAAAATAAATGAATATTATGGAGTAAAAGATAGAAAGATCAAGGCTCCTGAAGTAAAGAACAATGGAAAAGCATTATATCAAGACAACTAGAAGCAAGCAATCAACCAATAAGCTTTTTTCTTTTTCTTTTGGAGATTATTGCAACATAATCAACTCATATTCATGCCCTATGTTAACTCCTTTTAACTGTCCTAATAAAGACAAAGTTCTTGGGAGTTACATGTGTCATGTTCCCATATAGATATATATACAGTTTGACTTTATTGAAACTTTTATGACTCATATTCACTTTTTACACTTCTTTTAAGTTTTCTGTTTGAATGTCAAATTTTTCTGTTCAGCTCTGGTGTTTTCATCAGGAATGCTTAAAAGGCCTTTATTTCATTATAAATCCATTTTCTCCCCTAAAGGATTATACATAGTTTTTCTAGATAGGTTGTAATCCTTGCTTGTAATCCTAGCTCCTTTGCTTTCCAGAATGTCAAATTCCAAGCTCTCTGATCCTTTAACATGGAAACCATTAAATCTTGTGTGATCCTGACTATGGCTCCATGATGTTTGAATTGTTTTTTTTTTCTGACTGGTTGAAATATTTTCTTTTTGATCTGAGAGCTCTGGAATTTGGCTATAATATTCCTGAGACTTTTGAGTTTGGGATTTATTTCAAGTGGTTATTAGTGAATTTTTTTAATTTCAATTTTACCTACTGGATCTAAGATATTAAGGCAGTTTTCCTTGATAATTTCTTGAAATATTATGTTGGGGCTCTTGTTTTTATCATGGCTTTCAGGTAGTCAATTAATTCTTTAATTATCTCTTTTTTATCTATTTCTTAGGTCAGTTGTTTTTTTTTTCAAAGAGATGTTTCACATTTTCTTCTATTTTTTCATTCTTTTGACTTTGTTTTATTGTTTTTTGATGTCTCATAAAATCATGAGCTTCTAATTGCCCAATACTAATTTTTTTCTTTTTTTGAAAATTTATTTATTTAACATATTTAGTTTTCATCATTGATTTTCACAAGAGTTTGAATTACAAATTTTCTCCCCATTTCTACCTTCCCCCCCATTCCAAGATGACGTATATTCTGGTTGCCCTGTTCCCCATTCAGCCCTCCCTTCTGGCACCCCATTCCCCTCCCATCCCCTTTTCCCTTCCTTTCTTGTAGGGAAAGATAAATTTCTACACCCCATTGCCTGTGTATCTTATTTTCTAGTTGCATTCAAAAACTTTTTTTTTTGTTTTTGAACATCTGTTTTTAAAACTTCGAGTTCCAAATTCTCTCCCCTCTTCCCTTCCCACCCACCCTCCCTAAGAAGTCAAGCAATTCAACATAGGCCACATGTGTATCATTATGTATGACCCTTCCACAATACTCATGTTGTGAAAGACTAACTATATTTTGCTCCTTCCCAACCCTTCCCCCTTTCTTGAATTTTCTCCCTTGACCCTGTCCCCTTTCCAAAGTGTTTGTTTTTGATTACCCCCCCCATATGCCCTCCCCTCCATCATACCCCCCTTTTTTATCTTCTTCCCTCTTCTTTCCTGTGGGGTAAGATACCCAATTGAGTATGTATGGTATTCCCTCCTCAGGCCAAATTTGATGAGAGCAAGATTCACTCATTCCCCCCTCACCTGCCCTCTCCCCTCCACCCACAGAACTGCTTCCTCTTGCCACCTTTATGTGAGATAATCCACCCCATTCTATCTATCCCTATCTCCCTCTCTCAATATATTCCTCTCTCATCCCTTAATTTGATTTTATTTCTTTTAGATAGCTTCCCTTCATCTGCAACTCACCCTGTGTCATCTCTCTCTCTCTCTCTCTCACTTTTTTTGAATGTCTGTTTTCATATTATTGTTTTCTTCTGGACTTATGTTTTGGTCTTCCCTGGCACCATAATAGTTTTGTGGTCAATTTTTTTGTTGTTTGCTGGTTTTCCACCCTATTTCTTTTTTAAAAAGAATATTTTTTATTTTATTTTTTCTAAATTACATGTAAAAACAATTTTAACATTCATTTTTTATATTTTTTGAGTTCCAAATTTCCTCCTTTCTTCCCCTTTTCTCTCCTTGAGAAGGTATGAACTTTGATATAGATTATATCTGTGTAATCCTGAAAAATGTATTTTCATATTGGCCATATTGCTAAAGACAACAGAAACAAAAAAATCTGAGAAAAATAAAGCAAAACAAGTATACTTCAATCTGCATTCAACTTCTATCAGTTCTTTCTCTGGTGGTAGATAGCATTTTTCTCCATGGCTCCTTTGGAATTGTCTCAGATCTTTGTATTGCTGAGAATAGCTAAGTCATTCATAGTTGATCATCATACAATATTGCTGCTACTTTTCATAATAATCTCATGGCTCTGCTTGCTTCACTTTGCATCAGTTCATCTAAGTCTTCCCAGGTTTTTCAGAAACTATCCTGCTTATCACTTCTTACAGCAAAATATTACTCCTTCACAATCATATACCCAGCGTATTCAGAGAATTCATCAATTCTCTAATTGATGGGCGTCCTTACTGCTTCCAATTCTTTGCCACTGTGAAAAGAGCTGCTGTAAATATTTTTGAACATATAGGACCTTTTTTCCTTGAGATCTTTGAGATATAGACCTAGTAGTGGTATTGTTAGGTCAAAGGGTATGCACAGTTTTGTAGCCCTTTGGGCATAGTTCCAAATTGCTCTCCAAAAATGGTTGGATCAGTTCACAACTGCACTGGGTACATGAATGTCTCAATTTGTCCAAATCCCCTTCACCATTTGTTGTTTTCCTTTTCAGCCACATTGGCCAATCTGATAGCTGTGAGGTGTTACCTCAGAGTTGTTTTAATTTGCATTTCTTCAACCAATAGTGATTTAGAGCATTTTATATTACTATATATAGCTTTTCTTTCTTCTTCTGAAAACTGCCTGGTCATAGCCTTTGACCATTTATCATTTGGGGAATGACTTGTAACCCTATAAATTTGACTCAGTTCTCTATGTATTTGAAAAATGAGGTTTTTATCTGAGAAACTTGCTTTACAGACAGACCTCATAATAACCTGGAAAGACCTATATGATCTGAGGCTGAGTGAGGAGAACATCATACATGATTACAGACACACAGTATCTGTGATGACTAACTTTGATAGACTTGGCTCTTTTCAGCAATACAAGGTTCAAAGACAGCTCCAAAAGACTCATGGTGGAAAAAGCTACCACATCCAGAAAAAGAATTACACAGTCTAAATGCAGACTGAGGCAAAGTATCTGCTCTCTCTTTTTTCCTTCTTTTTTGGTTTTGTTTCTTCTTTCTTATGATTCATTCCATTGGTTATAATTCTTCTTTACTTGTGTAAATAAGTTTAACGTGAAGGTATGTGCAGAACCTGTATTGGATTACATGCCATCTTGGCAGGGTGGGAGGGAGAGAAAATTTGGAACTCGAAAACTTGTGGAACTGAGTGTTGTAAACTAAAAATAAAAAATAAATTTAAGAAAAGAAACTTGCTCTAAATCTCCCCTGCCCTAATTTCCTGCTTTTCTTCTAATCTTTACTGCATTGGTTTTATTTGTGCAAAACCTTTTTAATTTCATATAATCAAAATTGTCCATTTTATATCCTGCAACATTCTCTATCTCTTATTTGGTCATAAATTCTTTCCTTATCCATAGATCTGACAGGTAAAGTATTCTATACTTCCTATTTTGCTTATGACATCATCCATTATTTTTAAATCATGTGTCCATTTTGGTCTTGTCTTAGTAAATGGTATCAGATGTAGTTTCTGCCAAATAACTCTCCAGTTTTCCCAGAAATTTTTGTCAAATAGTGAATTCTTTTCCCAAATGCTTGGATCTTTATATTTATCAAATACTAGATTACTTACTATGATCATTTACTACTATGTATTGTGTACCTCATCTATTCCACTGATCCACTACTCTATTTCTCAACTAGTAGCAGATTGTTTTGATGATTACTGCTTTGTAATACAGTTTGAGTTCTGGTACTGCTAGGCCACATTTTTTTCCATTGATTTTCTTGATATTCTTGACTTTTTGTTCCTCCAGATGAATTTTGTTATTATTTTTTCTAGCTCTAAAAAATTAATTTTAGGGAGTTTGCTTGATATTGCACTGAATAAGTAAGTTAATTTAGATAAATTTGTCATTTTTATTTTATTGGCTCTGCCTACCTATGAACAATTAATATTTCTCCAATTGTTTAGATCTGACTTTATTTGTGTGAAAAGTGTTTTGTAATTGTGTTTGTATAATTCCTGAGTTTGTCTTAGCAAGAGGACTCCCAAGTATTTTATTGTATTATATTTATTTGATTATATTAAATATAAAAATATATTTATTATTATTATTATATAGTTATTTTAAATGGAATTTCTCTTTCTGTCTCCTGCTGTTGGACTTTTTTTGGTAATATACTGAAACGCTGATGATTTATGTGGGTTTATCTTATATCCTGCAACTTTGCTAAAGTTGTTAATTGTTTCGAATAGTTTTTTAGTTGATTCTCTAGTCTTCTCTAAGTATACTATCATATAATCTACAAAGGCTGATAATTTTGTTTCTTCATAGTCCATTCTAATACCTTTGATTCCTTTTTCTTCTCTTACTGCTATTGCTAGCATTTCTAGTACAATATTGAATAGCAGTGATAATGGACATCCTTGTTTCACTCTTAATCTTATTGGGAAGGCTTCTAGCTTATTCCCATTATAGATAATGCTTGCTGATGGTTTTAGATAGATATTACTTATTATTTTAAGGAAAGTGCCATTTGTTCCTATGCTTTCTAGAATATTTTTAATATGAATGTTACATTTTATAAAAAGCTTTGTCTGCATCCATTGAGATAATCATACGATTTTTGTTGTTTTTGTTATTGACATGGTCAATTATGCTGATATCTTTCCTAATATTAAAGTAGCCCTGCATTCCTGGTCTAAATCCCACCTGGTCATAGTGTATGATCTTTGTGATATATTGCTGTAATCTTCTTACTAGTATTTTATTCAAATTTTTGCATCAATTCTCATTACAGAAATTGATGCACAAAATTTTCTTTTTCTGTTTTGGCTCTACCTGGTTTAAGTATCAGCACCATATCTGTGTTGTAGAAGGAATTGGTAGGACTCCCACTCTACCTATTTTTTCCAAATAATTTATCTGATATCAGAATGAATTATTCTTTAAATGTTTGGTAGGATTTACTTGTTAATCCATTTGGCCCTGTAGATTTTTTAGGGACCTCATTTATGGCTTAGCCTATTTCTTGACTTTGAATTTATGTTAAAGTTAAGCTCTGCTCACTTTGGGGGTATTAGGCACTGTCCCAAGCTTCAGGCTTTTTTGTGCTGCTGTTTTCAGAGCTAGTTCTGGGGGGGTCTATAAATTTTTTGGTGGGTCCATAGTGGGAGAGGTATGTCTGCTCTCTAGTCTTTACCAAGGAAGGGCCCTTGGTCCCCTGTAGCCACAATTGCTAGCAATTCTATTTGCCTTAGAACTGTGATCAGGGTCCCTGTTCCCTTCTAAGTGACCACCAATGTTCCTCTCTGTCCTAGAACTAAAACCCAGAAATGCACAAGGGCAATAGAGTTGCCAATCAGCACCAGCTGCTAGTAACCAGTGCCAGCAAAGGGTCCCTTGGAATCTCTTTCTGACCAGTTGTCTGACCAACTTAGTGTCTCTGGGCTAAAATACAATTATCAAAATATTTTAAAAATAAGCTCATGAACCCCAAGTTAAGAATCACTGACGTAGCAGTACTCTGAACATAGAATACCCTTAAGAAATGCTTAATGCTGAACTGAAGAGTTTTATTATACAATATTTATAACTTAAAACTAAAAAAAGTATTTCATACAATCCTTTCCCTAAAAAAAATGTAGACTGTGAGTTTCTTGAGAGCAAGGACTCTTTCAATTTTGTCTTTGTATTTCCAGTGATAAGAACAGTGCTTGGCATAAATAATGCACCTAACCAGTGCTTGTTGAATTTGTGAATGGGAATAGATTATGTCTACTAATAGTCTTAATCTTTTTTTTATATCAATATCATGAAGCTTATGGATACCTCAGAGTAATGTTTTTAAATATATAAATTAAAATACATAGGATCACAAAGGAACTCAATTATATATTATATATAATTGCAATTGTGCATAATTATATTACAATTCTATATGTTATAGAATTATAATGACATGTTTATAATACACTATTATATATTTGTAGTATATTATTATATAATTACAATGTAATTATATATTATATGGTTGTAATTAATACATAATCATATAATTTGTATATAATTATAACTATGTTGTGTTTAACTATATTCTGTTGTAATTATAGTGTATGTATAGTTATAAGGTTATAACTATATATATTACAAATCATATTACAAATATAATTATACATATATATATATATATACGTATATATATATATTTTTTAAAAGTTCACAGAATCCATATTAAGAACCCCTGCCATACATAGCAGGGCTTTGTAGTCACTCCAAGTAGAGGCATATGGAGCATATCCCACCAGGTAGGAGGAAGAGGAGTCTGAGAGTATATAGGTGGAGCCCTCTCTAGTCATCAGCAGAGACAGTGTAACTATTAGGAAGGCTCATTCAAGCTTCTCCCATAGGGGTTACCCTTATGGCCTCTTTAGGTAGACCCTCAGCAAACAGCTTAGCTGGTGGCTTGAGTATTCTGCCATCTGGTGGACAAAATATACATTACACTTTCTTATTGGTTAATTCTAAAGTCATAGGTAAGGAGTTACTGAGTTGTTTGAGTTGTATCCAACTCTCTATGACTGTATTTTGGGTTTTTCTTGGCAGAGATACTGGAGAGGTTTGACATTTCCTTAGGGTTTGGGCTACTCTTGCTTGCTACTAAAGCACCTCAGGTGTTACCTGTGATGTCCAAGTGTACACCCAACTGTCACTATTGGCACAATAGTTATTGATATTTATCTCATTCCTCTATAGGACTAGAGCTACAGCTCAAATGGATCTCAAAAATCATCTGTTCCACAGGTGTCAAACACTTGTGTGGTCCACAATACTCTCAAGTGGGGCTCAAACCAGGATAAAATGTAGTTGGGAAATATTTAACAAAATACATAAAAATACAAAAAACATAGATACTGTTAATACATGACTTTCTAAGTCAGTATGTGCTCACAGGGATCCCATTTAGTGGCTCCTTTTTTGATTTCAGGTTGACACTACTTCTCTAGTACAATCTCTTCATTTTATAGTTGAGGAAAATTTTCTGCAAGAAGTTTAAGGGATTTACTTAAGCTCACATGGGCAATAAGCATCTGAAGCATGATTTGAACTCAAGTCTTGACTCTAGGGCCAGATATCTCTTTGCAGTACTGGTACTATGATGGCTCCTTGATGGTAGGGACTTTGTAGTCACTTTTTCCACCATTTTGTTTCCAGTACCTACACATTTTGCTGTTAAGCAGACGTTAAGAGAGCATGGCCTTGAGAGCCCTAAAATTCGGTGCCTATGAATTGAACCATTGTTGTTGTTTGTCCTTTGTTTTTGGAGAGGGCCAATGATATCATGGTGCAATGTCTTAACTTGGGAGTGAATTGATTTAAGTGCTACACTAAGTTACACAAAGTTGTTAGCCTCACTTTTTCTTCCAGAGTCATAGAAGTCCAGTGGCAAGACAAAAGTCAAGATAACGGATGATGGCCCATGATAAAATGGATGATCTTAGTGTCTTCAAGGTCTGACCAAACTCTAATTGCTCCACAGCACCTACTTCGGCCACCTTCATAGCCACTGGAACAAATTGTTCCCCCCCCACCCATCCTGCTGGGGAAAGTCTTCACATGCTTTGGATAGGAATTCCCCTATTTCACTGAGAGGTTTGAGGCCTGTCAGCTCTCAACCTCGTTTAGCCCATCTGCTGATACAGTTTAACTGGCGTGTAGCTTCTTGGAGCCACAGGTGAGAGCTGGGTGGCAGGTGGATTTACAGAATTGAACTGTAAACCGATGTCAGGCAAAGAACTAAGAAACTTTACTTTCAGGTCTACATACTGAGAAAAATTGCCTTTCCTAAAGTGCTAGGTGGAAGAGTGATGGGCTTTTGAAGATAAAATAAATATAAAATTTTAGTGATCTTTTACAAAGCAAGTATGTGAAAACTTTGATAACATTTTGTTTCCCAGTGTACCCTTACAAGAGTAGAAGGAGCTCCTGAATGGGTACTGTATTATTAGGTGGCTCAGGCTGCCGGGGCAGGGCCTGCACACTTTAAGCATGCCTTCCCTCAATTGTCCCCTGAGATGGTTCCTGCAGTGCCTGCTCCCATCCCCAAGGGACTCTGGGAAATTCCTTCACCACCACACCTCTCCTGCTCTTGTTGCCATGGCAACCAGCCCAGACTTGTAAGCACTAGCTGACTCCTTTCTCTGCAGCCATGGATGATAGTCTCTGCCCTCTCTCCTCGGGCTCTTCAGTGGCCATAGCCGTACTGGAGAAGCTCTTTGAAGTCGGTAAGTATCCTCTAGATTCTGTGGAAATATGGATGGAGGGTGGAAGAAAGGCGGAGGGAGAGTGTGGGAAAGTTTGGTGTCCTCTCTCTCCCCCCATCCCTTAGAGAGGCTTAGTTTTAAGAACTGGGAGAGACTTTAGAGGTCCTCTACTCCATCTCTCTCTCTCTCTCTCTTTACAAAGAAGAAAATCAAGGCCCAGAAAGGGTAAACAACTTGCCCAAAGTCAGACAACAAATAAAGCACAGAGACAGTATTTGAACTCAGGGACTTATTGGTTCTAAGCCCGTGGGATTCTTGCCATACCACATATGCCTCCTCTTCTAAGGCTCATAAGTAAAGGTAGAAAGAGCTTTCCACGTGATCAGGACCCCCTGGGCTAGGGCTCTCTTCTGGGCCCTCCTTTCTTCTCCTTCCATACTGTTTCAGTTGGTGATCTCATCAGTTCCCATGGCTTCTATTATCTTCTTAACGCTGATGATTCTCAGATCTGCTTTCTAGCTCTAATCTCTCTCCCATCTTCTAGACTAGCATCTCCAACTTCCTATTAGATAAAACAATGTCCTGAAGATATCTTAAATTAAACATGTTCAAGACCAAGCTCATTATCTTACTGCCAGAGCCCTCCTCTCTTTGAAACTTCTCTTTTACCATTGAAGGTAGAAAGACTCTCCTAGACACCCTTGTTCACAACCTAGGTGTTAACTTTGACTCCTTGCTCTTTCAACTACCCCATATCTAATCAGTGTTCAAATCCTGTTGTTTCCACCTTCATAAAATTTCTCATATATAACCCCTTCTCTCATCTGATATTGACATCACCTTGGTACAGATTCTCATCACCTCAAGTGTGTACTATTGTAGTAGTCAGTAATTGGTTGTTTTCCTGCCTTTTCTCTCCCCACTCCAATCTTTCCTATACTCAATTATTAAATTAATCTTCTTAAATCTTAGATCTGAGGGAAGTTAGGTGGTGCAGGGGATAGAATACCTGGCCTGGAGTCAGGAAGACCTGGGTTAAAATTTGACCTCAGATAATTACTAGCTGTGTGACCCTGGGCAAGTCACTTAACCTTGTTTGCCTCAGTTTGTTCATCTATAAAATGAGCTGGAGAAGGAAATATATTTCATCTTTTTAGATACAGCCCAGTGATCCAGTTTGTCCAAATTTTTTTAAAAACCTGATTTCTC
The DNA here is from genome assembly GCF_011100635.1 of Trichosurus vulpecula. Classification (NCBI taxonomy): domain Eukaryota; kingdom Metazoa; phylum Chordata; class Mammalia; order Diprotodontia; family Phalangeridae; genus Trichosurus; species Trichosurus vulpecula. The sequence continues at coordinate 214,635,379 of NC_050580.1, read as the reverse complement.
ACCCACTGTTAGTTATCTCTCCCAGGGTGTGTCATTTGCAAATTTGATAAGCATGTCATCTATGTTTTATCTAAGTCATCCGTATCTTAAACAGCACAGGGCCAAGCACAGACCTCTTGGGTCAGTCTATTGGAGACCTCCTGCCAAGTTGACATTGACTCTTTGAATGCAGCCATTCAAGCAATTCCAAATGCATTTGATTGTACTATCACCCAGTCCACATCTTTCTATCTTTTCCAATAGAGTAGTATGAAGTACTTCATTAGAGTATTTGCTTTCAAAAATTTAGGTAAACTGGTCAGTATTCATCTGATCTAAGAGTTTAGTAACCATATTTAAAAAGGAAATAAGCTTAGTCTGGGGTAACCTGTTCTTGATGAAACCACTATATTGGTTCTGTGTAATCACTATTCCTTTTTCTAAGATGCTGAATAACTATAACTCTAAAGATTCAATCTAGAACTCTCCCAGGAATGCAATTAGCAAGTTCATGGGTGGCCCACTTGGTACTAAATAACATAAAATTGTAGTGAGCCTAGTTGAAAGGCTTGGGTGATTTTTTGCAGTGCTGTTCAGAAGCATGAAGTAAGGTGCTGAGAAGGCAAATGGTGGAAATAACCCTGGGACTGGCACATATAGGAAAAGCAGACAAGATGTTCAAGGTTGGAGGAACCATGCAAGATTGAACTGGTCAATTACAGGGTCGAGAATGAAGGCAAGCAACTGAAACCATGGTAATAGATGGAGAAAAGAAGAAAATTCAGCCTAAAGAACATGGTAGGGATAAAAAGTAGGACAGGAGGTAAAAGGCAGAGGAAGATATTGAGCAACAAGAAGGCTAGGATGTGACAGAAGAATTTCTGAGTTTGCATGGTGGTTGCTCATTTATGTCTTATAAAAGTAAAAGTAGTTCAATAAAAACCAACTAATTTGGTGTGTAATGTTTCTAGGTTTTAGAAGTTATCTCTATGTAAGTAAGTACCAGTAGTCAAAATTATGTTTCATTGCATGTGAAAATAATCTGTGAATTTAATTTTTTTTAAGAAAAAACTCTGAAAAATGAACAATTTCAATTCAACCAAGAAGCTAAGACTGTTCTTGAAGACATTGCTGAAGCTGTTAAAAAACTGGTATTGTATAATCCACAAATGTTATTGATGCAGATTTAATTAAATATTCAAGTGCCTACTATATACAAAGCAATGTATTTAGCACTGAGAGAATTAAAAAGTTTAGATAAAATACTCCCTGTCTTCATAAAATTTATAATCTATCAGGGACACATGACACATAAGTAAATATAAGAAAAAATGCTATGTAAGCATAACAGAGAGAGCCAAGCTAAATGTACTGTGTTGATCCCTGGGAGGATAGTTTGTTACCAACTGGGTGACTTGGGAAAGGAATTATGGAGTGAATAGCATTTGAGATGAATTTTAAAGTATGCATAAGAAGGGTGAGAGAGAAGAGTTTGGGAGCTGAATGTAACTGAAACAAAATTTTTACAAGGGAATATAAAATTCCTGAGCATTGGAAAATAATTTGATATGGTTGATATTGCCTTAATTATGTAATTAGAAAAAATTCACGAACTTCTTTACATACATTGCTTAGTACCAACCTATGATAACAATGGAATACCTTCTGTTATGTTTCACTAAAATCATTTCTATCTGCAATAGTGAAGCATATTATTTGTAAAATCTAGGAAAATTTTTACTATTTATGTAAGCTGTCACTAAAAACTACATGATTTATTCCACAAGTTTTATCCACAAAAAGTCGTCTCTTCACTTTGTAGTCTTACTTCCATCAAGGCTTTCTTTATACAAAATCTGAAGAATACATAATATCTTTGCAAAAAATCTAGTATGACAGTATACTGTAGCAAATTTTTACACAAAGAATACATTTTGCCAGGCTGGAAACCATCCATGGTTTTGTCTATTTACCATTCCTTAAGAATTTGAAAAAAATCTAGAATACTTTGGGTCTATACAAGCTTATTTTTTTCACTGATAGGCCACAGAGTCAACTTTTTTTTGATTGGACCTATAATTTCATTGGTCTAGGGAACTCCTTGTGAGAACACTTCTTTTTATTAAGGCAATTACTCTGTAACTTAAAGATTTAGGTTAGTCTTGAAGCACTGAGATTGTGTGACTTGCTCAAGGTCACACTTCATTGTGTTTCAGAGTCAAGACTTAAACCAAGCTCTTCCTGACTGAATCCAAGACCAATTTCCTAACTACATAGCTATGTCAATTTCTTAGTCACATTAATTTTTAAAAATTAATTTAAAAATACCTTTATGCATAAACAGTTGTCGTTGGAGTTTTTTCATTTGTTTGTTTTTTACTGTTTGGACTTTTGAGGACGGATATGACTTTCTTTTAGTTTGTGCATTGGGTGTTGCCTGCCCCTCTCCTTTTCCACAAGGCTCCTGAGTGTCTAACTACATTCTAGGTACCAAGTTCTATTTTGGGTAAGGATCTATTCAAATCCATATCCCTGAGCCCTTTGCCAATGCTTCTGTGCTAGATCATTCCAACCGATTCATGAAGTTAGAACAAAAGACATTTAGTTAAAACAGAGTGAAAGATAAATAACAAGGAATTGAATAATGTCATAAGTCTTGTTCAGTTAATCTCGCAACACCACGGCAGAAAAGATATAAATGCATTCATGACAGTGTACTAGAAATTAACATTTGCAGACTTTTCATGGTAGAAAACAAAGGAGATAGCCATTTATTGGAGAATGGCTAAACAAGTTGTAGTACATAAATATAATGGAATACTGCTATGCTGTAAAAAATGATGACTATGATGAATACAGAGAAGCATGAAAAAATCTATATGAACTGATGCAGAGTGAAGTAAGCAGAGCCAAAACAACAACATACCAATGACTACAACAATGTAAGTGGAGATAATGACCACTACAAAACAAACAAAAGTGAATGTTGCAAAATTACAAAAATAAGCGTAGCCCCGAAGAAGAAATATGAGAAGACACCTCTCCCTCACTCCTTTGAAGGCATGGGAGACCTACAGCTGTGAAATATTATGCATATATTCAGATTTTTTCAGTGTATTGATTCCTTTTACTGATTGTTTCTCCCTTCATCCTCTTTTCATTTCTTAGAACCAATGTTTGTGCCCCCTGCATAATCTACATGCAGCATCAATTTCATTCTACTCCTAACCTCTTTATTTTATGACATTCACCACCACTGTGAGAGTCTTTTCAGCTGCTCATACTGATAGTACACCTACCCAATCAGTATCTTCCTTAGGTTACATGCCATGATATAGGCTCATGCACTGATTTGGGGAAAATGTAATTCCAAAGAATTTCCCTTGATGAGTAAGACTGTCTCATGCCCCTAGAATGGTACGAACATGCATTCTATCCACAGACACACCCTTCTACATCCTTCCCCAATTTTAATAAAAAGCTTCTAAAATCACACGTGTCCCTAAAAGGATACATCAAAAGCATTTGTCTGTTGTCATATAGCATTGTCCTAAGTTGTTGTTTAGTTGTTTTTCAATTGTGTCCAATTCTTCGTGACTCCATTTGAGGTTTTCTTAGCAAAAATACTAGAGTGGTTTGCCATTTCCTCCTCCAGTTCATTTTACAGATGGGGAAACTGAAGCAAACAGGGCTAAGTGACTTGCCCAGGGTCACACAGTAAGTGTCTGAGGCCAGATTTGGACTCACAAAGATGAATCTTCCTGATTCTAGGCCTGACACCCTATGTGCTGCACCACTTAGCTACCTAGGTGTAATCCAAAATACAGAGTAGACATACAGGTACGTAGGACACAATATCTACATTATAGTTTCATACAGCATCTCTGAAACATAGCTCATGCAGTAGCGTAGCACTTTAGTAAGGTTACATGCAGCAGATCAAAATGCATAGGGCAGACACAAAACATAGTACATATAATAAAACTAAATGGCACAGCTAATACATTGATCACATTCAATATAGTTCTGATTACATAGGAAGTACATGCTACATGCACACCATCCAAGGGTATCATCTGGCTAGATGCATAATCTCCACCCTCATTTCTCTAACAGTGTTGTAAAGCAGCCTGTTCTTTGGCAGATAGTTCTTCCTCTTTTGTAGTAACCCGCTTGTCTATCCTGAATCCTTAGTATTGTCATACCCATTGGTCTGTAGTCCCAATTCTAGCTCACAGGTAGTCCAGTCATGAGTTAGGCTCTACAGATGGCTTCTATTTTTTTGGAGCCTTCATAGTTAGAGTCTTCAGCAGCAAAGAGTATGCCTCTGGATTATCCCTTTAAAGTTAAGTGCTTCTTTAATGCTATCTGCCATCACTGGCCCTTATCTTTTTATAAGCTTCTTCAAAAAAGCATATATGGATTGACAGAGTTAGTGTTCAAGTACTGAGCCTACGCTTACTGCCTGTAGTACTTGGCTAGTACTATGCTACCTTACATAGGCTTGAGTTGGTTCCTGTTAATGCTCCCCTTCTGGAGATGTTTGCAGGGTTTTGATATAACAGATCTCTATACATAATTATTCAAAGCATAGTTAAAAAGCATTTGTATAGATACAAATGCAAGGTTATAAATTTAAAGCAAAAATCTGTCACTGAGACTCAATGAAAAGACACTATTGACTTGGAATATAGCTTTGAAAGGGTGTAATTTGTTCAAAAGAATCAGATTAGGTAAGGGGGAAACAGCACTATATATTAAGATGCTATGTTTATGTAAGAAAATCCAGGAGTTGGGGGAGAAATATGATGGAGAGCATTGGATGAAGATCAGTGGAGAAAGAAACAAAAGCAGTATGTGCATCTTGTTTATTACCCATGTAGGCACTAGGTGGAGTTGTCTGGTGAGGTTTGGCTATATAAAACCAAAAATCATAGATACTTGCTCTTTGGAGCTTCAGGAATATGGGTATTGCTACCTAGATCAGGCCACATCTAATATCCTCCCACCAGGTGATTCCACCCTTGATTCTACCTCTGTCTCTATGACAGCAGGGTATTTGAGGAGGAGGAAGAAGTGAGTGACACCACAGACCCATCCTTATTAGAGATAGCAAAAATGGTACTCTAACTGATTTTAGTCTAGGGAATGGGGAAGTCGAGGAGGGTAGATATCCAGATTCAAGTTATTTCAGGCCTTTAGTTTATAAAAGTCGTGAGTCAAAATCATTTAAATTCTTTCTACTTTCCTCAGAACTTTTGGTTAGAAAAAATCTTAACAAAGATTTAGTCATTGCTCTCCTCCATTGCACTCATCCCTGCATTCACATAGTTAACAGACATGAGTCAAAAGTCACGTGTGATTGAGAACAGTTTATAGGAGACAAAGTCAGCAAATAGAAATGACTTGAAGAAATAGAGAAATTGCTGGAGAAATCATCTACCCACTTGCTACTGGCACTAGATAAATGAAAAAGTGAAGGTAAACCTTTCATGGCTCTCAAAGGGACTGCTGTAGCTAGGAGCATCAGTCTGATCCAACCATTCCATTCTCCTACTCCAACTGTTTCTTCTTGATTGGTAGCTCAGCCACTGGAGCCAAGGTGGAAATAGCCAGATTCTTGTTTCAGAACTTAGCAACATGCTCAGTAACACTCTTCCCTTCCTCTCCATGATCAGCATTGTGCCCTTGAACCTATTACTGCTAGCCTTCTGCCCTTGGCCACCGTCAGGGGCCCTCTCTTTTCCAGTAGTCTAGTTAAAAACTCGGTGGAGGCCAGGTCCTCTCTGGTGCAGAGCTTGAAATGTTCTTAGTCTCTCTTACCTATCAAAACAAGACAAAGGAGTTAAAGGTATGATCATAGGTAAAGAAGAGATAGAATTATCCCTATTTGGTGTTAATATGATGGCTTACTTGGAAAACCTTAGAGAATCAGCAAAAATATGGAGACAATAGCCTCAGCAAAGTTGAAGATCATAAGATAAGAATATGAAAAAATAGACATAAAAATATATTGATCTAATGCAATAAATATTTATAAAATAGATTGGGAACATTTTCCCCCATTTTTCTATGTTTTTTTGGGAGCATGTCAATAAAACTTAGATCTCTGAAAACATTTGTGGAGCATTGTTGTTCTGCTCTGTTCTTCTAATCTCTGTTGTTTTAGTGTCTCAAACATTACATTAAATTTTCAGGAATGTATGAGGAAAACTACAATTGATCTTCTAGAAATTGAAAGCATAGAAATCAGCAGACTGCGTTTTGTACTATGGCGTCTTCCAGGAAACATTGCCAAGGAAATAGAAGGTATTTTTGATGGCAAAAAAATTATTTCAAATGTAAAAATTAAAACAAATTTATGAGAAGAAACTCATTTGTGTTCTGAAAAGGAATTTTCAATGCTTTTGTTCTTTCTGAAATTTAATTCAACAAACATTTATTGAGCTCCTACAATACACTAGGTGCTAGGGCTGTGGAAAAACAAACAAACAAGAACCAATACTTGACTTCAAGGAACTTTATCTTCCACTAAGTGATAAAATATGTAAATAGATAAGTTAATTTGAGGCTGGAAAGAGCACTAACAATTAGAGACATCAGAGAAAGCTTTCTAAAGAAGATGACATTTAAGCTGAGTCTTTAAAGAAGTTAAGGAAGGAAACAAGCATTTATTAAGCACCTACTATGTGTAATGCACTATGCTAAGCACTTTACATATACCTCATTTGGTCCTCACGACAATCTGGGATGTAGGTGTGAATATAATCACCATTTTATAGTTGAAGAAACTGAAGTTAAGTGACTTACCCAAGATCACACTGCTAATAAGTTTCTGAGGTTAGATTTGAACTCAGACTTTTCTGAGTCTAGGTCCATCCTCTATCCACTGCACCACTTAATTGTTTCTATGCAGAGGTGGAATATATGGTGGAAATAGTGGAAAATCTGTATAAAGGCATCACTGAGTTGAGGGGGGGAAAGCAAAAACGTCACCTTGACTGGAATATAAAGTATGTGAATGGGGAGCATTATGAAATCACCATAGAAAGTTAGGTGAGACTCAAATTATAAAAGGGCTTAAAACCAAATTGAGGTGTTTGGATTTTATGCACTGAAGATTCTTGTGCAAGAAAGGGATAATTGTTAGATCTCTGCATTAGGAAGATTTGGACAATTGTGAAATATTTATAAATGTTATTACTTATTTTTAAGATGCTGTGTTTGCTGCTCGCAAATCAAACACAGATGAGATAAGCAAATTACGAATTGCAATTAAAAAGATCATATTTGAAATGGAACTACTGAATAGACGTCTGAGCGCTTTGGAAAAAATACATTCTGATTTGCGGTAAATATCATTTTTGCAATCATTTCTCTAAAAATTTATCAAAATTTAATGATTATGGCATTTAATACTTATTCCCTGAAATTAGCTACAGGTGTTTTAGGTCTTCTTTATATATCCTAAGTAAATTACCCATGTGTTATAAGTTCCTGAAACAGGACCACATCTTCTAAGTTAATTTTTTATACTATGTAGCTCAATTTTTTGTATATAAACAGGCAAATGGTAAATGCTTCAGACAATATTAGAATAGCCCTTTTGGTGACAAATTTCTTATTTATAATGACAAAACATTCCAAGAGAAGAGTTCTAGAAGAAAATAAATTTATTAAATAGAAAAATAATAGCAATTGGGAAACTGCAATAACAAATTAGCACAATATGAAAAATATAAATGTGAGCAAGAAAGAAGTTACATATTTGAATAAGGTACTAAAGAAACTAAATTAAATAAATAGACAAAACCTTTAATGGGAAGAGGAGAGAATACTCTTTTTATTTTATTTTGAACTCAAGGGCCAGAACACGAATACAGAATAGAGAGGATACTCTTAAAGATATGCAAGAAACTATCACAAAAATTGTCCATGTTCTAGGACTCAAAGAATCAACCAAACAAGAATATATTAAATATCTACTATACACTAGGCTCAGGTGGCAAAAATACCAAGAACTAAACTATTTTTGAATTTACATTCTAATGGAAAGATGATAGAAATGAATGTATAGATGGGAAAGCATTTAGAAATTTTAAAGAACCCTCCACCTCCTTGCTTGTCAGGCAGTGAAGATTGCAAGAGGGGCTAAAGATACTAAAAGTACGGATGGCAAATGAACTGCCCACACAGAGGTCACAGGAAAAGCGACAGTTGAACTTGAAGTTGAGAACTCAGGGAAAGAGAATGTAATCTACTATTCAGATATATATAAAAGCATGGGATTGGGTTGGTGTGTTAGAAGGGTAAGACCTCACATAGGCTCCTTTTTGACAGACTCCATTAGCCCCCTTGCACCAGGTTTCTTACAGATTAGCATTGTGGGTGACAGTAATTTAAGTTGGGAGCTTAACCAGACTGCCAAGAGCTGAATGGGAAGTGAAGGTGGTGGTGGTGGTGGTAGTGAGAATTCCACTATATCCACTCAATAGAGAGATAGCATTCAAGGTCATCTCCCAGAGAAATAAGATACACAGGCAAAGGGGTATAGAAATCTATCTTGCCCTACAGGAAAATAGAAGGGAAGGGGATAAGAGAAGGCAAGGGGTGATAGAAGGAAGGGCAGATTGGAGGGAGGGGTAATCAGAATGCATGCTGTCCTGGGGTGGGGGGAGGGGAGACATAGAGAGAAAATTTGGACTCGAGATCTTGTGGAAGTGAATGTTGAAAATTGAAAATAAATAAATTTAAAAAAAACAAAAACAAACAAAAAAGTACCCCCCAGACTGGAAGTTGAAACCATTGAGATGATATTATTATTTTTGTTGTTGTTACATTACCCTAGCCTAGACTCTCACTGAAGGAAGACAATCCTTTTATTCCTCCCTAATTCCCCATTTCACTCCCCACAGAGTGATTGTAACCTTCTTCTCTCTTAAATTTTACCTCCCTTAAATTTGCACCTCCCCCACCCTCTGAGCTGAAGACCCTACTTCTTACTCTACTGGGAAAATAGTGGCCATTTATTGCAAACTCCCTCTTCTCCGTTTCTCTTCACCTCAAAACTCTGTGATATCATCTTCCTCCCTTACATCCTTTTCCTCAGTCTATAATAATGAGGTGGTCCTTCTCATTGTCAAGTTCAACCTCTCTACATATACCTTTGATCCCATCTCCTACCATCCTCTCTAGCATAATACCACTCAGTCATCCCCTCTCTCTTAAATCTTTGATTTATCCCTATCTACAAGTTCCTTTCCTACTACCTTCAAAATGCCCCTCTTTCCCCATCCTTAAAAAAAAATCTTCACTAAACTCTATCAGCCTACATCTCCTATCTCGCCTTCCTTTCTTGGACAAATTGATAAAGAGAAATAAACTGTCTCTATGCACTGCCTCTACTCGCTCTTGTCTCACATCTTTTGCACACTTTACAAATACGGCTTCCAAACTCATCATATGGATGAAATTGTTCCTCCAAAGTTAACAATGACCTCTTAATTGCCAAGTCTGATGTCTTTTCTCAATTTTCATCCTGCTTCGCCTCTCTTACGTATTTTTGGCATTATTGCGTTTTTGCCTTTTTTATTTTCATTTTTAATGTTCAGTTCATAAGCTTTTAAAATTCTTTGGTCCTTTCCACCACCCCCTCCCAATTAAGCAAATTAAAACAACCCCCCCCAAAAGCAAAGCCCTCAATACGTAGCTGTTTAGTCTGACAGAATAAATTCTCACATTATCTATGTTCAATTTTGTCTAAATACAGACTGAAGCATTCTATTTTTCTCTTCTTTCCTTTCTTTTCTCCCTTCCTTCCTTCCTTTCTTGAATTTGGAATTTAAGCCTTTAAAAAGTGAGTATTAAAAATTATTTTCACATGTAATTGGGGGAAAATAAAATATTATTTTAAAAAAGATATCTACTAAGTGAATAATATTATATGATATGTCTACAATGTTATACAAATTGTTATAGAACTATACTATTCTTTATAATGATATCACTGAATTTTGTAAGGTAATGAAAGTTGCCATGGTTTCTGGCATTGGTGATTTGAGAGGAATAGTACTGTATTGCTATCTTAATATAGAATCTAAAATTGAGTAAGAAGGTAGATAGTTGTAGATTCTATACTAAGAATTTTAAAATGATACTTTAGCAACCTGTGGTTTCCCAGTACTATTATTACTCTAAGTCTACTGTTGTCTGTTTGATACAACTTGCTTCGATCTATATAGAAAACTATATAAAGACTATATCTATCTATACACACACACACATATACATATGTACATGTGTGTATATGTCCTTACTAGCTAAGAGAGGTGAATGACTTTTAATTGTGTACTTTTTGGATAAAATCTACACTAAAGTTCCACTCTGGAATGTATAAAGGCCTAGAAATAAAAAATTAGATTTGTGAACTAATCCACATATTGTGGAGAATGAATTGGAAGCCAAAGGATTATAAAATTCTGCATGTTCTTTGGCCCACCAAGACCACTACTAGATCTATATCTCAAAGAGATCTAAGAAGAATAAAAACGATCTATTTGCACAAAAATATTTATAGCAGCTCTTTTGCAGTGGCAAAGAATTGGAAACTGAGGGGATGTCCATCAATTGGGGAATGGCTGAACAAGTTGTGGCATGTGATTGTGATGGAATACTATTGTGGTATAAGAAATGATGAGCAAGATAGTTTCAGAAAATGTTGAAAAAACTTATATGAACTGATACAAAGTGAAGTGAGCAGGATTACGAGAACATTATATGCAGTAACAGCAATATTGTAGCAATGATCAATGGTGAGGGACTTAGAAACGCTGATCAATACAATGATCCAAGACAATTCCAAATGGCTCACATTGAAAATGCTTTCCACCTCCAGAGTGCAGACTGAAGCATACTTTTTTCACTTTCTTTATGTTTCTTGATTTTTATGAGTGTTTTTTGCAACATGGCTAATATGGATATATGTTTTGTATGACTTCACATATATAACTGATATATTGTTTGCTTTATCAACAGGTAGGAGAGGGACAGGAGGGAAGGAGAAAGTTTGTAACTCAAAATTTTGAAAAATGAATGTGAAAAATTAACAAATTTTTAAAAAAATTAAAAAGAGAGGCCACTAGTTGGTAGAATTAGAAAAGCCACTTTCCTTATGACAGGAGCCCACTGAATTTTCTCCATGTGGGTTTGGAAGTGCTCTACACTACCAACTACCCATACCCCTTGAGAGCTCTCACGAGAGCTCTCCTCTCCTCACCAATGAATGAGATTGTTTAAGAAGCTGAGACAATCCAATTAGCTAGAGAAGTACTCTGAGTTTCAGAATGTCATAAATGACAAGATGTGAGTATGGAGGGATGGTAATCTCTCTCATCAGTGTTGACCAAGACAATACAAGGAATCAGAATTCTTTTTGTCCTGTGGCTATGAAGTTATGTGTAGTGATAAACAGATTAGAAATGTGTTGGAGTCTCACAGTGCCATGCCTATACCCCTGTGAAACGAGACTGGGACTTGACTGAGGAACCCTGGGAAGGATGTGTGTCATTCATTGTAATGTGTGGAAATTCAAGTTCTCTCAGAGGAGCATAACTGGTTCATAATAAGGGCTCCACAGCGATGCCATTTATTTGGTGTAGAATAAGGAATTAGTGGACTTTTTAGCATTTACAACTTTCCAGTAACAACGCACACAAAAATGTGAGATGAAGATGTAGTTGTGTTACTCAATAAGTTTGTTGGATTCAAGAAATAAAAAGTAAATTCTCCAGATCAGAGTTTTAGTTATAATAGAAGAATCAGCATTTACATTTTGTAATTCCTGTTGTTATTTGTTATTTGTCCTTCCTTTAATAAGAGAATCAATGACATCGTGGGTATGTCTTGACTTGTGCATGAAGTGATTTAAGTGAGGCAGAGTTGCACAAAATCATCAGCCTCACTCTCTCTTCCAGAGTAATGGAAGTCGAGTGGTAAGACAAACGTCAAGAGAGGTGGTGATCACCTGGAATGCAATGTATGACATTGGTATCTTCAATGTCTGACTAAGCTCTAAGTGTTCCACAGCACCTACCTCAGCCACCTTCATGGTTATTGGAAGAAATTGTTCTCACTCATCTATTCTGGTGGGGGAAGTTTCCACAGGCTTGAGGTAGACATTCCCCTAACTGGCCAATGGGTTTGAGGCCTGTAGGTTACCCTCAACCTGGTGTTAGCTCATCTGCCAAGATAGTTTATCAGGCTGTGGTCACTGCATATACTACAGCTTCTTGAAGCCACAGGTGAAAGTTGAGTGCCAGGTAGACATCAAAGGTAGATGAGCAGCCCTAGAATGGGCTTGGCAAGTCCTCACGCCAGAGGTGCTAGTCCTACTTGAGCATCCCATATAGTTTATTCAGCAATAGCAATAGTTATATCTAAAGGAAACCGGGAGGCTGACCAGAAGAATAAAGTTCCAATTGCCTTTAAATTGGAACACCTTGATTCCAGACAGATTTGGTAATCTGCTTACCCTTGTGGAAACTGTCCAGAAGATTAAAAGCCTCACTGGAGAATCCAATATGTTTGAACTCTAAGTCTTGTCTCCACCCACTGCATTCTTTTCTGTTCCCCAATTCAAGGCAATGCTCTAACTCTACTAAGTCACTTAGCATACTATTATAGCATTGAGAAAAGCCCTTCTTATCTTATGTTCTGCTGAATTCACCATATTAATGCAAAACATAGGGAACTTCATATGCTGGACAAGCTGGAGTAATGTGTCTTTCTACTGACTAATAAGTATGAAATTGAAACTCTAGAATTAATATAGATTATGCAACAAAATGTGTAAGAAACAGAAAAGGGAAGTGGTTTAAGCCCCCCCTTTTTAGTAAAACCCAAAGTATTAAGCAATAACGTATTCATCTGAAAGAAACTGTTTCTCTAGAATCTTTGAAAAAGCCCTTGAAAATGGATGATAGGTTGAGGACAAAAAGGTTTTTCTTATAGAAACATATTAAAGATGGCACCCAACTCTTTGTTTTATTCACATCATTGTCTCTCCCCAACAACTTGAAGTGATTACCAGAAATTATTGGCATCTTTCTCTTTTTTTCAAATTTAATTTAATTTAATTTTTTGTTAGATTTTAAGTTTTAAAATGTTGCCCTCCTTTGTTCGATATCCCTCTATATATAGATTGATAAATTAAATAAAAATTATTTCTGACATACATGAAGTTAAAACATGGAGGATGGCATTAGTATTAATATTTCTTCTTTGATAATATACACTGATGATTTATGTATTGGGGAATGGCCCTTAAACTTATAAATTTGAACCAGTTCATTATATATGTTAAATATGACCTTTATCAGAGAAATTTTCTATAAAAATTTTTCACCAATTTCCCTACCTATTTCCCTTCTGTTCATTTTTTGACTATATTGGATTTATTAGTGCAAAATCTTTCAATTTTATGTAACTGAAATTGTCTATTTTATCTTTTATCCTCTCTATGACTTGTTTAGTCGTGAGCTGCTCCCTAGCCATAGATTTGGAAGGTAATTTCTTCCATGTTTTTCTAATTTGTTTGATTACAACTTTTCATATTTAGGTCATATATCCATTTGGAGCTTATCTTGGTGTATAACATGAGGTGTGGTTCTAAACCTGATTTCTGCCAGACTACTGTCTAGTTTGCCCAACAGTTTTTTATCAGTGAGTTTTACTAATAACTGGGGACTTTGGAATTATTGAGCGTTATTCTACTTTCTTTGTTTGATTCAATATGTTATGTGCCCAGCTCTGTTCCACTGATCAACCTCTCTTTTTTATTCTTTAAATTTTTTTCACTATTTTGCATTTTATTTTTCCACAGTTTTATACAAAAACAATTTTCAACATTCACTCCTAAAACCTTGAGTTTCAAATTCTCTCCCTTCCTCCCTCCGCACCAACCCCCCTTATTGAGAAGGCAAGCAAATCGATACTGGTTATACATATGTGGTCATGCAAAACATTGCCATAATAGGCATATTGTGAAAGAAAAATATAGATAAAAAGAAAACTCTAAAAAAGTATGCTTCAATCTGTATTCAGACACCAGTTCTTTGGGGATGGACAGCATTTTTCATCATGAGTTCTTCAGAGTTGTCTTGGATCATTGTATTTCCAAGAATAGCTAACAGATTAGCAACTGATGATCTTACAATGTTGCTGTACCTTTGTACACAGTGCATTTCATTTTGCATCAGCCCATGCAAATCTTTCCAGGTTTTCCTGAGAGCATCCTGTTCATCATTTCTTACACTACAATTGTATTCCATCAAAATCACATACCACAACTTGTTCAGCCATTCACCAATTGATGGGCATCCCCCCGGTTTCTAATTCTTTGCACCCAGAAATGAGCTGCTATAAATATTTTTGTACATATATGTCCTTTTCCTTTCTGTTTTTTATCTCTTTTGGGATAGAGACCTAGTAGTGGTATTTCTAGGTCAAAGGATATGCACAGTTTTACAGCCCTCTGGGCATAGTTCCAAGTTGCTCTACAGAATGGTTGAATCAATTCCCAACTCTACCAACAATGCATTAATGTCTCATTTCTCCCACATCTCCAACATTTATCATTCACCTTTTCCATCCTATTAGCCAAGCTAATAGGTATTTGGTAGTACCTCAGAATTGTTTTAATTTGCACTTTTCCAATGAATAGTGCTTTAGAGCCTTTTGTCATATGGCTATAGATAGCATTGATTACTTCCTCTGAAAATAGATCATATCTTTCAGTCATTTATCAATTGATTAATGGCTCTTATTTTTATAAATTTGGTGCAGTTATCAATGTGTTTTGCAAATGAGACCTGGACCAGAGAAACTTGCTTCAATTTTTTTTCACAATTACTATTGCTAACTGTATTTCCCTCCATCCTTTCCCTACCTTGTTTATTCTCTCCTTTCACCCTGTCCTTTCTCAAAAGTGTTTTGCTTCTGAGTATCCCCTCCCCCAATCTGCCCTCCCTTCTATCACCCTCCCCCTTCTCTTATTCCCTTCACCTTCTACTTTCCTGTAGGGTAAGATAGATTTCTATAATTCAGCTGAGTAGGCATGTTATTCCATCCTTGAGACAATTCTGATGAGAGCAATGTTCACTCAGTCCCCCTCACCACTCCCTCTTCTCCTCCACTGTAAAAGTCTTTCTCTTACCTCTTTTATGTGAGATAATTTACTCCCATTCTACCTCTCCCTTTCTCTTTCTCCTAGTACATTCCTCTCTCACCCTTTAATTTTATCATCCCTTCATATTCAACTTAGACCTGTGCCCTCTGTCCATGTGTATTCCTTCTGACTACCCTAATAATGACAATGGTCTTATATGTTACAAATATAATCTACCCATTTAGGAATGTAAACACTTTAGCCTTATTGAGATGATTTCCATTTCCTGTTTAACTTTTTATGCTTCTCTTCAGTCTTGTATTTGTTTTTTTTTAATTTATTTTTTATTTTTAGTTTATTACACTCAGTTGTGCAAATTTTTGAGTTCCAAATTTCCTCTCCCTCCTTTTCCTCCCCTCTCCCCCCAAAGACAGCATGTAATCCAATATAGGCTCTACATATACTTTCACATTAAACTTATTTACACAATAGTCAAGTTCTAAAGAAGAATTATAACCAATGGAATGAGCCATGAGAAAGAAAAAACAAAACCAAAAAAGAGAGCAAATAGTTTGTCTCAATCTACATTCAGACTCCATAATTCTTTCTCTGGATGTGCATAGATTTTTTCATCATTAGTTTTTTAGAGCTGTCTTAAAACCTTGTAGAGCTGAGAAGAACCAAGTCTATCAAAGTTAGTCATCACAGATACCATGTGTCTATAATTGTGTATAATGTTCTCCTGCTTCTGCTCCCCTCACTCAGCATCAGATCACGTAAGCCTTTCCAGGTTATTGTGAAGTCGTTCTGCTCCTCATTTCTTATAGCACAATTGATAGGCATACCCTTGATTTCCAATTCTTTGCCAAGAAAAAAAGAGCTGCTATAAATATTTTTGTACATAATGGACTATGTACAATTTGTGCGATCTCTTTGGGATACAACCCTAGAAGTGGTATTGCTGGATCAAAGGGTATGCACATTTTTATAGGTCTTTTGGCATAGCTCCAAGTTGCTCTCCAGACTGGCTGGATCAGTTCACCGTTCCACCAGCAATGTAACAGTGTTCTTATTTTCCCACATCTACTCTAGCATTTATCATTTTCCTGTTTTGTCTAGTTAGCCAATCTGACAGAATAGATGTGGTACCTAAGAGGTGTTTGATTTGCATTTCTCTAAGTAACGATTTAGAACATTTTTATGACTAGAGATATCTTTAATTTCTTCCTGTGAGAACTGCCTGTTCCTATCCTTTGACCATTTCTCAATTGGGGAATGACTTGTATTCCTGTAAATTTGAGTCAGTTCCCTGTACACTTTAGACATGAGGATACTGCCTGTAAAGACTCTTTCCCAATTTTCTGCTTCCCTCCTAATCTTTGTTGCATTGGCTTTGTTTGTACAAAAACTTTTCAATTTAACATAATCAAAACTATCCATTTTGCATTTTGTAATGCTCTCTATCTCTTACTGGGTCATGAATTCTTCCCTTTTCCCATAAATCTGACAGGTAAACTATTCCTTGGCCTCCCAAATTGCTTAGAGTATCAGCCTTTATATCTAAATTGTGAACCCATTTTGACTTTATTTTGCTATATGGTGTAAGATATTGGTCTGTGCCCAGTTTCTGCCATATTATTTTCCAGTTTTCCCAGCAGTTTTTGTCAAATAGTGAATTCTTAACCCAGAAGCTGGATTTTTTGGGTTTATCAAAGAGTAGATTGCTATAGTCATTGACTACGCATCTTGTGTACCTTACCTATTCCATTGATCCACCACTCTATTTCTCAGCCAGTACCAAGTAGTTTTGATGATTGCTGCTCTATAATACAGTTTAATATCTAGTATGACTAGGCCACCTTCCCTAGCATTTTTTTTCATTAATTCCCTTGATGTTTTGGACCTTTTGTTCTTCCAGATGAATTTTGTTATTATTCTATCCAGCTCTGTAACATAATTTTTGGTAGTTTGGTATGGCACTGAATAAGTAAATTAATTTAGGTAAAATTGTCCTTTTTATTATATTAGCTTGGCCTAACCATGAGCAACCGATGTTTTTCCATTTATTTTGATCTGACTGTATTTGTGTGAAAAGTATTTTGTAATTGTGTTTATATAGGCCCTGGGTTTGTCTTGGCAGGTAGACTGCCAAATATTTTATAGTGTCTATAGTAACTTTAACTGGAATTTCTCTTTCTACCTCTTGCTGTTGGGCTTTCATATTAATATATATAGGAATGCCAAGGATTTATGTGGGTTTATTTTATATCCTGCAACTTTGCTAAAGTTTTTAACTTTTATTATTTCAAGTAGTTTTTCTTTTGGTTCTCTAGGATTCTCTAAGTAAATCATCATATCATCTGCAAAGTGAAATAACTTAGTTTCTTCTTTGCCTATTCTAATTCCTTCAATTTCTTTTTCTTCTCTTATTGCTAAAGCTAACATTTCTAATACCAAATTGGTGATAATGGACATCCTTTTCCCTCCCGGATCTTATTGGGAATGCATCTAGTTTATCCTCATTACATATAATGCCTGCTGTTAGTTTTGGTAGATGCTACTTATAATTTAAAGAAATACTCCATTTATTCTTATGCTTTCTAGCATTTTTAATAGGAATGGGTGTTGTATTTTGAAAAAAGCTTTTTCTGCATTTATTGAGATAATCATACTGTTTCTGCTAGTTTTGTTGTTGATGTGATCAATTATGCTGATAGTTTTCCTAATATTGAATCAGCCTTGCATTCCTGGAATAAATCCTACCTGATCATAGTGTATTTTTCTCATGATAAGTTGCTTCAGTCTTTTTGTTAATATTTTGTTTAAAAGTTTTATGTCAATATAAGGGAAATTGGTCTATAATTTTCTTTCTCTATTTTGACTCTTCCTGGTTTGGGTATTAGTACCATATTTGTGT
Source organism: Trichosurus vulpecula (assembly GCF_011100635.1). NCBI lineage: Eukaryota > Metazoa > Chordata > Mammalia > Diprotodontia > Phalangeridae > Trichosurus > Trichosurus vulpecula. Next base: position 214,617,320 of record NC_050580.1, on the reverse strand, counting down.
CATAAAAAACAAATTGGTAGAACTCCTTCTTTGCCCATTTTTCCAAATAATCTATAAAGTGTGGGATTTAATTGTTCTTTAAATGTTGATAAAACTCACATGTGAAACCATCTGGCCCTGGTGAATTTTTTCTAGGGAGTTCATTGATGGTTTGCTGAATTTCTTTTTCTGAGATGGGGTTATTTAGGAGTTTTGCTTCCTCTTGTGTTAACCTGGGCAATTTATATTTTTGTAAATAATCTTCTATTTCCCTCAGGTTCTCACTTTTATGGGCATACAATTGGGCAAAATAACTCCTAATTATTGTTTTAATTTCTTCTTCATTGAAGGTGAATTCGTCCTTTTCAATTTTGATACTGGTAATTTGGTTTTCTTCTTTCTTTCTTTTTTTTAATCAAATTAACCAAAGGTTTATCGATTTTATTGTTTTTTTCATAAAACCAGATCTTAGTTTTGTTTATTAGCTCAACAGTTTTCTTGATTTCAATTTTATTAATCTTTCCTTTGGTTTTCAGTATTTCTAATTTGGTATTTAGTTGAGGATTTTCAATTTGTTCTCTTTCTACCTTTTTCATTTGCATGCCCAATTCATTGATCTCCTTTTTCTCTATTTTATTCATGTAAGCATTTAGAGATATGAAACCTCCCCTAAGAACTGCTTTCTAGTTTCAGGAGTGGAGCCAAGATGATGCTGTGAGAGTTCTCTTACAAATTCTGTCAGATACCTGTAAAAAGTGAATCTGAGCAGATTTGAGAGAGTTAGAAGCAACTAGTAGACTGAGTGTGGCAAGTTTCCAAGCCAGGAGAGTCTTCTGGGTTGACAGGATGGATCTGTGGGCTGGGAGAGCACCCAGCGCACAGAACACACCAGAAAGGGAGGAGCAGCGGAACCCAGCCAGAAAACTTAGTTGGGAGAGTGCTGGGTGTGCAAAACTGGTGGCGATTCCCAGGCTTCTCAGCCCAGGACAGGAGTCTGTCACAGCTACAAAAGACATTAGCACAGCACCTGTGGCAGCAAGAACAACTACTCCTGAGGCTCACAGCCCACAGTCTAAAGGTTTGAAACTTGCCTTCTTAAACTTCCGGGAGCGATGATGACCAGGTAAAATCGCTCTCATCCCTCCTTTCCTCACCCAGATAATACTCCCTTGGGAGAAACCCTGAAATAGAGGAGCCAGAACTGGCCCTTCAGTAGCCAAACAGCAGGAGTTCCTGAGGCCTGGGGCGGGGGTGTGTAGAGCCAGCAAGTATCAATACCAGGAACCCAGAGGTGCCTTCACACAGCCAGAGGAAGTGGCAGATATCATCGGAGACAATGGATGAGACCACTCATGCTGCAGCACAGTCCTAGGGGAAGAAGAGACTTCCAGTAGTCAGACCACCACTCCCCCACACCTCACAAAACCAGAGGCCTCAGCACACAAAACCAGCAGCTAGGCCCCCAGTTCCCAGCACAAGAAGTGTGGGAGAGAGCCCCCAGGCCCCAGAAGCACAGATCCACTTTAAAGCCAGGAAAAAGGCAAACAGCACAAAGAAAGAATTCAGAAAATCGAGGACTATTGATTCTTTTTATGGAGACAGGGAAGATCAAAATACCAATTCAGAAGAAGACAGCATTGACACTATACCCACATCTGAAACCTCAAAAGGGATTGTGAGCTGGTCTCAAGACCAAAAAGCACTCCTGGAAGAGCTCAAGGATGATTTTAAAAACCAAATTAGATAAAAGAAAAAATGGAAAAAAAACTTCACTGATGAGAACAAATCTTTAAAAAGTAAAATTGGTGAAATGGTTAAAGAGGTTCAGAATGTAGTTGGAGACAATGACTCCTTGAAAAGTAAAATTGGCCAAATGGAAAAGGAGGTCCAGAAGCTAAATGAAGAAAACAATTCATTAAAAATTAGAATTGGGCAAGTAGAAGCTAATGACTCTATGAGGCATCAAGAATCAGTAAAACAAAATCTAAACAATGAAAAAATAGAAGAAAATAAAAAATGCCTTATTGGAAAAACAACTAACCTGGAAAATAGATCCAGGTGAGATAATCTAAGAACTATTGGTCTACTAGAAAGCCATGATGAAAAAAAAGCCTAGACAATATCTTCCGAGAAATCAAGGTTATCTTCCCAGGTCCTAGAACCAGAGGGTAAAATAGTCATTGAAGGAATCTACCGATCACCCCCTGAAAGAGATCTCAAATTGACAACTCCAAGGAATATAGCAGCCAAATTCCAGAATTATCAGGTCAAGGAGAAAATACTGCAAGCAGCCAGAAAGAAACAATTCAAATATCGTGGAACTACAGTCAGGATCACATAGGATCTTGTAGCTTGTACATTAAAAGACAAGAGGAATTAGAATATGAAATTCTGAAAGGCAAAGGAACTTGGACTACAACAAAGGATCAACTACCCAGCAAAATTAAACATAATTTTTCAGGCAAGAAGATTGATATTCAGTTAAATAAGGGAATTCCAGACCTTCCTGATGAAAAGGCCAGAGCTCAATGGAAAATCTGATCTTCAAATACAAAACTCAAGAGAGAAAAAAAAGGTAAACATGGGGAAAAAACCTTGTTATTCAATAAGGGCAAATTGATTATGTCCTTAGATAGGATTATACTGTTTCATAAATTATATATATATATGTATATATATATATATAATATATATATATGTATATATGTCAATCTTGAGAATGGTACAGTTATTACAACAATTAAAAGGGATATGCATTGACTGAGGGTGTCAGTAAAAAGTAACTGATATGATGATTAAAAAGATAGCTAAGAGGTGTAAAGAGATTGTTCTGGGAGAAGAGGTAAGGAGGAGGTAGAAAAGGGTAAATTGCATCACATGAAGAGGCACAAAAACATATTATAGTAGAGGGAAAGAAGGGAGCGAGAAGAACAGTGTTTGAGTTTTACTCTCATCCGATTTACTTCAAGGAGGGAATAACATACTCTGAGAAGTATAGAAATCAAACTTGTTCTACAGGCAGTATGAGGGAAAGGGGAAAGAAAAGGGGGGGATGGTTAGAAGGGATGGAATGAGTAGCAAGGGGAAAACAGTAAGATAAGGGAGGGGAGTCAATAGGGAGGGAAAAGTGAGGAAGGCGGTGGTCAAAAGCAAAACTCTTTTGAGGAGTGGAAGGGAGAAGGGAAAAATAAAAATGAAAAACAGTAGGGGGGAATAGGGTGGAGACAAGGACATAGATATTAATCATAACTGTGAATATTAATGGGATGAACTATCCCATAAAATGGAAGTGGAGAGCAGAATGGATTAAAACCATGATCCTACAATATATTGTTTACAAGAAACACATTTGAAGCAGGGGGATACACACAGGGTAAAGGTAAAAGGCTGGAGTGGAATATATTATGCTTCAGCTGAAGTAAAAAAAAGTAGGTGTAGCAATCCTAATCTCAGACAAAGCAAAAGCAAAGATAGATCTAATTAAAAGAGAAAATGAAGGAAACTATATCCTGCTAAAAGGCACCATAGACAATGAAGCAATATCATTATTTAACATATATGCACCAAGTGGTATAGCATCCAAATTCTTAGAAGAGAAATTAAGAGAGTTACAGGAAGAAATAGACAACAAAACTATACTAGTGGGGGACCTCAACCTCACCCTCTGAACTTGATAAATCTAACCTCAAAATAAGAAAGAAGTTAAGGAGATGAATAGAATTTTAGAAAAGGTAGATATGATAGCTCTCTGGAGAAAACTGAATGGGAATAAAAAGGAATATACCTTTTTCTCAGGGTGCATGGCACATACTCAAAAATTGACCATGTACTAGTGCATAAAAACCTCACAATCCATTGCAAAAAGGCAGAAATAGTCAATGCATCCTTTTCAGAGCATGATGTAATAAAAATCGTTTGTAATAAAGGACCATGGAAAGATAAACTAAAAATTAATTGGAAACTAATCTAACAATATAATCCTAAAGAATGAGTGGGTCAAAGAACAAATCATAGAAACAATTAATAACTTCATTCAAGAGAATGACAATAATGAGACAATATACCAAAACTTGTGGGATGCAGCAAAAAGCAGTTCTTAGGGGAATTTTTATATCTCTAAATGCTTACATGAATAAAATAGAGAAAAGGAGATCAATGAATTGGACATGCCACTGAAAAACCTAGAAAAAGAAAAAATTGAAAATCCTCAACTAAATACCAAATTAGAGATGCTGAAAACCAAAGGAGAGATTAATAACATTGAAATCAAGAAAACTATTGAACTAATAAATAAAACTAAGAGGTGGTTTTATGAAAAAACGGTAAAATTGATAAATCTTTCATTAACTTGATTAAAAAAAAGAAAGATGAAAACCAAATTACCAGTATCAAAAATGAATAGGGTGGATTCACCTCCAATGAAGAGGAAATTAAAACAATAATCAGGAATTCTTTTGCCCCGTTGTATGCCCATAAATTTGACAACCTTAGGGATATGGATGCATATTTACAAAAATATAAATTGCCCAGGTTAACAGAAGAAGAAGTAAAATAACAAAATAACCTCATCTAAGAAAAAGAAATTCAGCAAACCATCAATGAACTCCCTAGGAAAAAATCTACAGGACCAGATGGTTTCACATGTGAATTCTATCAAACATTTAAAGAAAAATTAATTCCCATACTTTATAGACTATTTGGGAAAGTAGGCAAAGAAGGAGTCCTACCAAATTCTTTTTATGACACAAATATGGTACTAATACTCAAACCAGAAAGAGTCAAAACAGAGAAAGAAAATTATAGACCAATTTCCCTAATGAATATTGATGCAAAACTTTTAAATAAAATATTAGCAAAAAGATTGCAGCAACTTATCATGAGAAAAATACACAGTGGTCAGGTAAGATTTATTCCAGGAATGCAAGGCTGATTCAATATTAGGAAAACTATCAGCATAATTGACCATATCAACAACAAAACTAGCAGAAACAGTATGATTATCTCAATAGATACAGAAAAAGCTTTTTTCAAAATACAACACCCATTCCTATTAAAAAAAAACATTAGAAAGCGTAGGAATAAACATAATCTTCCTTAAAATGATAAGTAGCATCTACCGAAAACCATCAGAAAGCATTATATGTAATAGGGATAACCTAGATGCGTTCCCAATAAGATCAGGGGTGACACAAGGATGTCCATTATCACCCCTATTATTCAGTTTGGTACTAGAAATGTTAGCTTTAGCAATAAGAGAAAAGAAAATGAAGGAATTAGATTAGGCAAAGAGGAAACTAAGTTATTATTCTTTGCAGATGATATGATTTACTTAGAGAATTCTAGAGAACCAAGTGAAAAACTACTTGAAATAATAAAAAACTTTAGCAAAGTTGCAGGATAAAAATAAACCCACATAAATCCTTAGCATTCAAATATACATATGTGTATATATATATATATATATACATATATGTATACACACACACATATATGTATATATATATATATATATATATATATATATATATATATATATATATATACAAAACAAAGCCCAACAGCAAGAGATAGAAAGAGAAATTCCATTTAAAGTTACTGTAGACAATAAAATTTGGTAGTCTACCTGCCAAGACAATCCCAGGAAATTGTATGAATACAATTACGAAACACTTTTCACAAAAATACAGTAAGATCTAAATAAATGGAAAAACGTCATTTGCTCATGGTTAGGCCAAGCTAACATAATAAAAAGGACAATTTTACCTAAATTAATTTACTTATTCAGTGCCATACCAAACTACCAAAAATTATGTTACGGAGCTGGATAGAATAATAACAAAATTCATCTGGAAGAACAAAAGGTCCAAAACATCAAGGGAATTAATGAAAAAAAATGCTAGGGAAGGTGGCCTAGTCATACTAGATATTAAACTGTATTGTAAAGCAGCAATCATCAAAACTACTTGGTACTGGCTAAGAAATAGAGTGGTGGATCAATGGAATAGGTAAGGTACACAAGATGCAGTAGTCAATGACTATAGCAATCTATTCTGATAAAACCCAAAAAATCCAGCTTCTGGGTTAAGAATTCACTATTTGACAAAAACTGCTGGGAAAACTGGAAAATAATATGGCAGAAACTGGGCACAGACCAATATCTCACAACCTATAGCAAAATAAAGTCAAAATGGGTTCACAATTTAGATATAAAGGCTGATACTCTAAGCAATTTGGGAGGCCAAGGAATATCATATTTCAAGCCCTTCGATCCCTTAATGTAGAAGCTGCTAGATCTTGTATTATTCTGATTGTGTTTCCACAATACTCAAATTGTTTCTTTCTGGCTGCTTGCAGTATTTTCTCCTTGGTCTGGGAGCTCTGGAATTTGGCGACAATATTCCTAGGAGATTTCTTTTTGGGATCTATTTGAGGAGGCGATCAATGAATTCTTTCAATTTCTATTTTGCCCTGTGGCTCTAGAATATCAGGGCAGTTCTCCTTGATAATTTCTTTAAAGATGATATCTAGGCTCTTTTTTGATCATGGCTTTCAGGTAGTCCAATAATTTTAAAATTATCTCTCCTGGATCTATTTTCCAGGTCATTGGTTTTTCCAATGAGATATTTGACATTGTCTTCCATTTTTTCATTCCTTTGGTTCTGTTTGATAATATCTTGATTTCTCATAAAGTCACTAGCTTCCACTTGCTCCAGTCTAATTTTTAAGGTAGTATTTTCTTCAGTGGTCTTTTGGACCTCCTTTTCCATTTGACTCATTCTGCCTTTCTAGGCATTCTTCTCTTCATTGGCTTTTTGGAGCTCTTTTGCCATTTGAGTTAGTCTATTTTTTATGGTGTTGTTTTCTTCAGTATTTTTTGGATCTCCTTTAGCAAGTCATTGACTTGTTTTTCATGATTTTCTTGCATCACTCTCATTTATCTTCCCAATCTTTCCTCTACTTCTCTTACTTGATTTTCCAAATCCTTTTTGAGCTCTTCCATGTCCTGAGACCAATTCATATTTTTCTTGAAGGCTTTGATGTAGGCTCTTTGACTTTGTTGACTTCTCCTGGCTGTATGTTTTGATCTTCTTTGTCACCAAAAAAAAAGATTCTAGAATCTGAGTCTGCATCCTTTTTCACTGCCTGTTCATGTTCCCAGCCAACTACTTGACATTTGAGCTTTTTGTCAGGGTATGACTGCTTGTAGAGTAGAGAGTACTTTTTTCCAAGCTTTAGGGGCTGAGCTGCTGTTTTCAGAGCTACTTCCACTCCACTGTCACTGCAAGCTCTGCCACAGCAGCGCTCCTCCTCCCCCAAGGACCACCAACCAGGACTATGACCCCGATCCAAGCAGGGCAATGCAAGAGATAGCTGCCTCAGCTCCAACAAAGAGATCCCTGCACTCATGTTCTGATTAGTTGCCTAATTCCTCCCCATTGTCTGTGGGCCTGGAGCTCTGGAAGTAGCCATCACTGCTGCTGCTGCCAATGCGCTGCTGCAGCCACCTCCGCCACCCCAGGGCTAGGGCCGGACCATGCCCCTCTCTCACTCAGGTCCAACAGTTTTCCCACTGACCTGATCCATTGTCTTTGGCGTTTGTGGGTTGGGAAGTCTGGAAACTGCCTCAGCTGCCAGTCATTCAGTACCCTGAGGCCTGCTCTGCCTGCCTGGTCTGTCCTGGCACAGCCCACTCTGAGTTGTGATCTGCTCCCAGCACGGTGTGATAGACCCTTCCCAGCAATCGTCCAGGCCATCTTGGGCTGGAGACTTGTTTCACTCTGTCATTGCTTGGGTTCTGTAGCTCTGGAATTTGTTTAGATTCATTTTTTACAGGTGTTTGGAGGGATTTGGGGTAGAGCTCAAATGAATCATTGTTTTCATGCCACCATCTTGGCTCCACCCCCCACCAATAATTTTCTGTAGTCAGAGTTTTTCCATTGTTTGCTCATATTCCTAGCCTATTGCTTGACTTTTAAGTTTTTGTTAAGTTTCTGTTTCTAGGGTAGAGGGTGTACTCTCCCAATTTTTAGAGATTTGGTGTGGCTGTTTTCAGACATACTTCCAGGAACCTGTAATGGGTCTAGAAAGTCATAAACCTCATCCTTAGTGGATTTTCCTAACCTCATTCCAGTATAGGCTATTGTATAGTTTCCCAACTCTTTTACTGTGTCCTTTAAGACTTATAATATCCTCTTTTAAGATCCAAACCAAGAATATACTCCAAATAACAGTAATCTCCTGTGGCTGTTAGCACTTATAAAATGATAGTACTTTTCAACATTTCATGTTTTCCCCTATACCAGTATATACTTCCTTAAACATAGCTTTGGGAGAGTCTAGTGTTGCAAGTAAAGCTACCACCAGTGCCAATGGAATGGAGAAGTCAGGGCCTTCCTCAGCATGATGCACTGTAGGATAGGTAAAATAGGCAGAAAATCAAGAGAGGTGGTTTCTGTGGCCATTGTTAGACCCTTATGTCAATATCTAGCAATAAGCTAGATAGTAACTTATCAAGGGGAGAGATGATGTCTTTAACATTTTTTCATTCTTGATGACTGACAGTAAGTTTTTAGTAAATGATGTTGATGACTTTGGGAATTAATTCTGATGCAGTGGGTTTGCAGTCAGAAAACCTGGGTTCAAACTCCAACTCTGTCACTTATTAAGTCTTTTGCTTTCTCTGGGCTTTAATTTCTTTATCTATTAAATAAAAGGGTTGACTCAATGACTTTTGTGGTCTCTCCCAGTTATAAATCTATGTTCCAACAGTACCTAATGAAATGAAATACCATATTTGTCCAAGTATAAGTTACCTCCAAAAAGACTCAATATTCAAATGGATATGTGTGCTCACTGACTCAAAAGTTCCCTCTAAACATACATATCATAATCTATTCATGGCTGCCCATCTTATGTGATTCTTTTCCATCTTCTCCCTAAAGTTTGCCATAGGGAATCCATTCAACATGCAGGATGCCATCTGTTTTCTCTCAACATCATAAAGTTACCAGTGGAAAACTCTAGCTTTCTACTTGTCATTTTTGATCTTGGAACATCACCCATCTTTCTTTCCTACAATTCCTTGATTATATCTTCTTCTTCTTTATAGTTCTTCATTAGTTGCAGCCAGCTCAATTCACCATGTGTTTCTCCAGTGCCCAGTGTGTGATACCCATCTTGAGTTCTATGGAGACAACATATTCTATATTTTTACAGCCATATAGCAATAGTGGGAGATAATAGTGTTGAAAATATGGGACTTCGCTTATATGGGAAACTTAGGGTCTGTAAAGAACTCTGCACCTTCCTGAAAGTAATTGAACTCTAGGCTCAATTCACTGTCCATCTTTACTATCTCAGTTATACATATCAAGCTTTATTGAGTGTTGTTCCAAATGTATACTGAAATATGGTCAACAGACATTCTTCATTCACTTAGACTATGAGTCCTTAAGATCTCTCTCAGGAGCCTCTGCAATTTCTGGGACTTGATTAAAGTGGCACAATATCATCTGCCAACAGTAACAGCTGGTGTACCTTATCATCTACAGGGGATCCTTCTTAGACTCTGATTTGAGACTTGTATATTAGCATGACATATACTTTTAGTTTAGATAAAGGTCATAGAGACTAAGGGCATAGAGACTATGCTCCTAAAATGAGATCTCTGAAAGTAATATATATATCTCAGCTGCTGGTATAAGAACTTACTATTTGAAAAAAAACAACCTAGTAGGAAAACTGGAAAGTAATCTGGCAAAAACTAGGTATAGACCAACATCTTACACCATACACCAAGATAAGGTCTAAATGGATATGTGATTACATAAAGGATAATACCATAAGCAAATTTGGGAGCATGGAAAAAATTACCTGTCAGATTGATAAATAGAGGAAGAATTCATGACCAAACAAGAGATAGAAGTTCTTTGGGGGCAAAATGGATAATTTTGATTACATTAAATTAAAAATATTTTGCACAAAATAAATTAACCTACAGAAACTGGGTGGCAGGGATTTCCAATAAGTTTCTCTGATAAAGTTCTCATTTCTCAAATATGTAGAAGACTGAGACAAATTTATAAAAATAAAAGATTCCTCAATTAATAAATGACCAAAGGACATGAACAGGCAGTTTTTAGAAGAAGAAATCAAAGCTATTAGTAGTCATATGAAAAACTCTTGAACTCATTAATTCAAGCAACTCTAAGGTACTACCTCATACCCATCAGATTAGCTAAAATGGTAGAAAAAAGAAAACTACAAATGCTAAATGGGATGCAGAAAAATTGGGATGCACTGTTGGTGAAGTTGTGAACTAGTCCAACCATTCCAAAGAATAATTTGGAACTATGCCAGAAAGGATATAAAACCCTTGGACCTAGCAATATCACTACTAGGTCTATATCCCAAAGAAACAAAAATGATGGGGGTGGAAGGATCTATTTATACAAAAATATTTGTGGCAGCTCTTTTTGTGGTGGCAAAAAAATAGGAACTAGAAGGAATGCCCATCAATTAGGGAATGGCTAAAAAAGTTGTGGTTGATGATTTTAATGGAACACCATTGTGCTACAAGAAATGATGAGCAGTATGGTTTCAGAAAAAAAAACCTGGGAAGACTTATACTCATACAAAGTGAAGTAAGCAGATCCAGAAGAATATTGTACACAGTAACAGCAATATTATAAGGATAATCAGCTGTGAAAGACTTAGCTACTTAATGCTATCCACTTCCAGAGAGAGAACTGATGAACTCTAAATGCAGATTATTGAAATGTATTTTTTTACTTTCTCCATTGTTCTTTTTCACTCTGCTTTCTTTTGCAACATGGCTAATATGGAAATATATTTTGCATGACTTCACATGAATAATTGATATAAAATTTCTTATTTTCTCAAGGAGGGGGAATGGATGGAAAGGAAATAGAGAATTTGGAACCAAAAATATTAGAAATGGACATTGAAAATCGATACATGATTGAGAAATATTTAATGAAATAAATATTTTTTTAAAAATAGTTATACAAAAATGCTCTAAATTACTGATAATTAGAGAAATGTAAATCCAAATAATTCCATGGTACAATCTCATACCTATTAAATTAGTTAAGATGTCAGAAAAAAGGAAATGGCAAATGCTGGAGGGGATGGGGAAAATAGGTACACAAAAGCACTATTGATAGAGGTGTTATCATATATTATATATACTATATAATGTGTATTATATAGTATATATAATATACATTATATGATCATCCTGGAGAACAAATTGAAATTATTCCCAAAGGGCTATAAAACTGCATATACCATCTGATCCAGCAATACTAGTACTAGGGCTATTCCTCAAAGAGATCAAAGTAAAGGAAAAAGGACCCATGTGCACACAAATACTTATAGCAACTACTTTTATGGTGCCTAAAACTTGGAAACTATGAAGAACTCTCCATCAGTTGGAGAATGGTTGAATAAATTATAGTATGTAATTGTGATGGGACAGATTTCAGAAAAACTTGGGAAGACAAATGGGAACTGATACAAACTGAAGTGTGCGAGACCAGGAGAACAATCAATAAAGTAACAGCAATGTTGTAATGATAATCAACTGTGAAATACTTAGCAATTCCTATCAATATAACGATCCAAGACAATTGCAAAGGACTCGTGATGAAAACTGCTATCTACCTCCAGACAGAGAAATGATAGACTCTGAGTGCAGACTGAAGCATGTTTTTTTTTCTCTTTACTTTCTTCTTTTTTTTGTAACATGGCTAATGTAAACACATGTTTTGCATGATTTCATATATGTAATGGATATTGTATTTCTTACCTTCTCAATAGGTGGGGATGGGAATAAGGAGAGGGAAAGAATTTGGAACTAAAAATAAACATGTAAAATAATACATATATATTCACATATGTAATTAAAATTACTATATAAATGAAAATATAATGAAAATATTAAAATGAAAACATTTATAAAATGTTTACTATATAAAGGAAAATACAATGAAAATATTAAAATGAAAACATTTTAAAATGTTTAATAATGTTTAATGAAATAAAAATGATTCATTATCATCCTTGCTATTTTCATTTTTATTACTTTTGTCTTTGTTCTCTTTTTAATATGGGATTAAGAACTCATATGCAATATTCAGGTTTTATATAAGAAAAATGAAGGAAAAAGGTATACTCTAGGTTAGGGGTAAAAAATGTAGTATTCCAGCAGCTTAGAATATTTAGAGCTCTTTAAAATGAACTATCATTCATTCCAAAGAATCATTATTGTTATTTTTTTATATAGTGAAGAACAAGAAGAAATAGCTGGCCATCATCACAAAACTATACTGTTACTCAACATGAAAATGAAAGAAAAAGCTGAAAATAATGTTTCCACAAAAGAGATATATGACAAAAAAGCACTTGAAGAAGAACAAATTGCCTACTATCAAGGTCTATTGAATGCATTAAATAAGGAATTGGAAGCAGAAAGGGAAACATTTACGATGAATAAAGAAAACTTAGAGAAAATGGTAAATATCTGATTAATATTTTTATAAGACTGAGAATGAGAAAGACGGAAAGAATGATCAGCCTCATAGACCAACTGATTAAACTCATGATCAAATTACAAGATGACGTGGTGGAAATTACTAGCCCTATGATCAATTCTTGATCCCCTGAAGTGGCAAGCCCATTGTATAATACTGGTACCTTTCAGTAAAATTCTGGAAATGTGGAGGGAATAAAGCACTAAATATCAACATTAATGCAGCTTCTGCCTTGTATAAGGTACCTGAAATTACAGAGCCTACCCAGATTCCCCAAGAGATACCTGGAAAAACAGATACCTTCTATGTAAAACAACAACTTCCTAAGAAAAATGAGGGCTTTCATAGAGAAGGAAAGGTAAATTATGGTAGAGGTGCAGTGATTGATGTGGAATGAGAAACCTTCCTTTCTACAGTCAGCAAAGTGTTGTCTTGATCACTCATCCATTTGAGGAATGACTTGCCTGGATAGAATTTGCTATTTTCCTGTAGGTACTTGCCTTGTGGTACTACTGGGACCTGGTGAATTTATTCACTCTCTACTTCTTCCTCCCCTAAGACACTAATGTTAGGATTACTGACTGGTAAATTAGCATCTCTTTACCTTTTTGAAATGTCATACTCTTTTTAAACCTTACTTATTTGTTGTTTGTACTTTTATAATGAGTTTTGTCTCAAGATAAAGATAAACTGACATTACATTCTGAATTAGTTTTGTTATAGAGAAATGAGTAAAAATGGAAAGCATAGAAGCTACCAAAGATTTTTTATTTCCTCACCCTTTACTAGAGTCAAATCATGCTATCTGGAGAGTCTTTTGTGAACATCTTCTCTTAAAACTTTGAGTTCCAAATTTTCTCCCCTCTTCCATCCCCACCCACCCTCCCTAAGAAAGCAAGCAATTCAACATAGGCCACATGTGTATCCTTATGCAAAAGCCTTCCACAATACTCATGTTGTGAAAGACTAACCATATTTTGCTCCTTCCTATCCTATCCCCCTTTATTCAATTTTCTCCCTTTACCGTGTCCCTTTTTATAAGTGTTTACTTTTGATTACCTCATCCCCCAATCTGCCCTCCCTTCTATCATCCTGCCTTTTTTATCTCCTTCCTCCTTCTTTCCTGTGGGGTAAGATACCAAATTGAGTGTGTATGTTATTCTCTCCTCAGGTCAATTTCGATGACGGCAAGATTCACTCATTCCCCCTCACCTGCCCCCTCTTCCTTCCCAACAGAACTGATTTTTCTAGCCACTTTTAAGTGGGGATAATTTACTCCATTCTATCTCTCCTTTTCTCCCTCTCTCAATATATTCCTCTCTCATTCCTTAATTTGATTTTATTTTTTTAGATATCATCCCTTCATATTCAACTCACCCTGTGCCCTCTCCCTCTCCCTCTCTCCCTCCCTCTCTCTCTCTCTCTCTCTCTCTCTCTCTCTCTCTCTTTTTCCCTCTGTATATACATATATGTATATGTATATTCCCTTCAGCTACCCTAATACTGAGGTCTCATGAATTATACACATCATCTTTCCATGTAGGAATGTAAACAAAACAGTTCAACTTTAGTAAGTCCCTTGTGATTTCACTTTCTTGTTTGCGTTTTCATGCTTCTCTTGATTCTTGTATTTGAAAGTCAAATTTTCTATTCCGCTCTGGTCTTTTCACTGAGGAAGCTTAAAAGTCCTCTATTTTATTGAAAATCCACATTTTGCCTTGGACCGTGATACTCAGTTTTGCTGGGTGGGTGATTCTTGGTTTTAATCCTAGCTTGATTGACCTCCAGAATATCATATTCCAAGCCCTTCGATCCCTTAATGTAGAAGCTGCTAGATCTTATATTATTCTGATTGTGTTTCCACAATACTCAAATTGTTTCTTTCTGGCTGCTTGCAGTATTTTCTCCTTGATCTGGGAGCTCTGGAATTTGGCAACAATATTCCTAGGAGATTTCTTTTTGGGATCTATTTAAGGAGGTGATCGGTGGATTCCTTCAATTTCTATTTTGCCCTGTGGCTCTAGAATATCAGGGCAGTTCTCCTTGATAATTTCTTGAAAGATAATATCTAGGCTCTTTTTTTTATCATGGCTTTCAGGTAGTCCAGTAATTTTTAAATTATCTCTCCTGGATCTATTTTCCAGGTCAGTGGTTTTTCCAATGAGATATTTGACATTGTCTTCCATTTTTTCATTCCTTTGGTTCTGTTTGATAATATCTTGATTTCTCATAAAGTCACTAGCTTCCACTTGCTCCAGTCTAATTTTTAAGGTAGTATTTTCTTCAGTGGTCTTTTGGACCTCCTTTTCCATTTGACTCATTCTGCCTTTCTAGGCATTCTTCTCCTCATTGGCTTTTTGGAGCTCTTTTGCCATTTGAGTTAGTCTATTTTTTAAGGTGTTGTTTTCTTCAGTATTTTTTGGGTCTCCTTTAGCTAGTCATTGACTTGTTTTTCATGGTTTTCTTGCATCATTCTCATTTCTCTTCCCAATTTTTCCTCTACTTCTCTAACTTGCTTTTCCAAATCCTTTTTGAGCTCTTCCATGGCCTGAGACCAATTCATGTTTTTCTTGGAAGCTTTTGATGTAGGCTCTTTGACTTTGTTGACTTCTTCTAGCTGTATATTTTGGTCTTCTTTGTCACCAAAGAAAGATTCCAAAGTCTGAGACTGAATCTGAGTCCATTTTCACTGCCTGGCCGCGTTGACCCTTGAGTTTTTCATCGAGGTATTACTGCTTTTAGAGTAGAGAGTACTTTGTCCCAAGCTTGAGGGGCTGTGCTGTTATTTTCAGAGGTATTTTTACACAGCAAACTCTGCCACACCAGTGCTACTCCTCCCCCAAGAACCGCCAACCCAGATGAGGACTCAGATCTTAAGCAGGCTCTGCACTCCTGCTGTGATCCACCATTTAATTTCTCCCACCAGGTGGGCCTGGGGCCAGAAGCAACTGCAACTGTAGTTCTGTATCTGCACCACCTCCACTGCCCCCCAGGGCAGTGGCTGAACCACAAACTCCTTTCACTCTGTCCCCATCAGTTTTTCCCACTAACCTTCTCTGTTGTCTTTGGTGTTTGTGGGTTGAAAAGTCTGGTAACTGCCACAGCTCACTAATTCAGGGTGCTAGGGCCTGTTCCACCCTGCTCCTGGTCTGGTTGGTCCAGGCACAGCCCAGGCTGGGCTCTGCTCTGCTCTGCTCCCAGCTCGGTGAAGGATAGACCTTACCCAGTGACCATCCAAGCTGTCCTGGACTGGAGCCCTGCTTTCCTCTGCTATTTTGTGGGTTCTGCAGTTCTATAATTTGTTCAGAGACATCTTTATTGGTGTTTGGAGGGTCCTGGGAGAGACCCCTAGGCAAGTCCCTGCTTTCCAGCCTCCATCTTGGCTCCACTTGGAGAGTCTTTTCTAAGGCAGAAACCAGCCCCCCTTTAATTTTAAAGAGTCACATCACACTGCCCCACTACCACTGTCATAAGGTGGGAGAAGAAACAAGGAACCACTTAGGATCTACCGTATCATTCTAAAATGCAAAGTCCTGGTATTAGGTGACCACATGGCAAGAGGCAGTCTCCAAAATCAGATTTCATGTAGTCAACTGAATGAGTAGTGGTAGTTTTGAGCATGGTCCATAGTAGTGGTAGATGCTCCAACATGCAAGAGTACCATCCACAGTAGCATCTCCTATGACATTTGTATATGTGAATAGAGAAAATTTTACTACATGAGCAAAGGGTAAGTGCTGGCCAACTCAAAATTAAAGTTATGACATTTGGGGCTTCTGGGGGTGGAGCCAAGATGGTAGAGTAGAGAAAGCACTCAGCTGAGCTCTCCCAACATTCCCCTCCAAACAACTTCAAAATAACACCTCAAATAAAATTCTGAAATGGCAGCACCAGAAAAAGATCAGAGTAATACATCCTTCTGGCTGAAAGGCAACATAAGAGATGGGAAATGGAATTCTGTGACATGGAGAAGGAGGCTGATTTAGAGTCCACATGGATGAAACACCAGTAGTGGGACTTGGTGGTTGTCACAGAAGCAGCAACAGCTTCAGGAGCTCTCAAGCCAGAGATGATAAGGGGACCTGTCACCTGGTCAGAAAATGATTGTAGGAAACCCCTGTGCCAGCACTGAATGCAGGACCAGATGCTGTTTGGGAACTCCATTGTCTACAGCCACTTCTGAGTCGTAGTTCATAGGCAGGGAGGAGCACTTTCAGTTTAGACAGAGTGGAAGCCCTGAGGGGCAACTCTTTGGCAACTTCATTGCCTATAGTCATTTCTGGCTCAAGGGTGGAGAGGAACATGCTTGATTAAGAGGGAGTAGGAGCTCGGAAGGGCAGTATCACTTTCAATTCCAAGGGACAAAGGGCCCTGAGGGGAAGTAGTTAGTGCAGTCCCGAGGGATCAGGGCCAATTCCTGGGTAAGAATCAGAGTGCAGATGAAGCAAACAATGAACACATCTCTCCCTAGATCATAATTCCTTGGAAGCACCCAAAACTTCTAAACCCAAAAACAGCCATGCAAAAAAAGCCAAAGCTTGAGACAGAGCCCTTCCCCTACCCATACTAGGAACAGAGCCAAACATTACCATAAAATTCCAAATCAAGAAATAGAGTGGAAAATTAGCAAACAGTAAACATGACAAAAAATAACTTGACCATTAAAAAGCTACTATGGTGACAGGGAATATCAAGACACAAACCCAGGAGTAGGCAATGAAGTCAAAACAGCTACAAGCAAAACCTCAAAGGAAAAATGTAAATTGGACACAAGCCCAATAATTATTCCTGGAAGGGTCAAAAATGATTTCCAAAATCAAAGAGTTGTAGAGGATAAATTAGTACAGAAATTACAGCAAAGGAAGAAATTATGAAAAGACAATAAACAGTTTGGCAAAAGAGTCACAAAAAATACTGAAGGAATTAAAACCTAAAAAAACAAAATTGGTCAAATGGAAAAAGAGATACAAAAATTCATTGATGAAAATAACTGCTTAAAAAGTGCAATTGGCTAAATACAAAAAGAAATACAAAATCTCACTAAAGAAAAAATTCCTTAAAAATTAGAATTGGAAGTGGAAGCTAATGGCTTCATAAAACATCAAGAAGCAATAAAACGAAATCAAAAGGATGAAAAAAAACAGAAGAAAACATGAAATATCTCATAGGAAAAGTAATTGACCTGGAAAATAGATCCAGGAGAGATAATTTAAAAATTATTGGACTACCTGAAAGCCATGATCAAAGGAAGGACTTAGACATCATATTTAAAGAAATTATCAAGGAACAACTGCTTGATATCTTAGATTCATAGGGCAAAATAGAAATTGAGAGAAGCCACCGAACACCTCCTGAAAGAGATCTTTTTAAAAAAACCCAGGAATATTATATTCAAATTCCAAAGCTCCCAAGTCAAAGAGAAAATACTTCAAGCAGCTATAAAGAAGCAATTCAAATATCATGGAGCCACAAGATTTAGCAACTTTCATGTTAAAGGAGAAGAAGGTTTGGAATGTGATATTTTGGAAGGCAAGCTAGGATTACAACCAAGAATAACCTACTCAGCAAAACTGAGCATAAGCCTTCAAGGAAAAAATGGATATTTAATAAAATAGAAAACTTTCAAGCATTCCTGATGAAACAAGAGCTAAATGGAAAATTTGATATTCAAACACAAGACTGAAAAGAAGTATAAAAAAATAAAATGAAAGAGTAATCATAAGGGACACAATAAAATTGAATTGTCTCTAAATTATAAGGAAGATGATACATGTAATTCCTAAGAACTTTATCATTATTAGGGCAGTTTAAAAGGAGTTCACATAGACAGAGGGCATAGATGTGAGCTAGCTATGTTGGAATAGTCTCCAGAAAATGAAGGGGTGAGAAAGATATTTGCACTAAGAGAAGGGGAAAGGGAAAGGTAGAATAGGAAAAATTTTCTTACATGAAAGAGAAAAGTGAGGAAAAGCTTTTACAATGGAGAGGATAATGGGAGGGGGTAATCATTGCTTGAACTTCATTCTCATCAGAATTGGTTCAAAGAAGAAATTTTATATATATATATATATATATATATATATATATATGTATATACACACACATATATATGTATGTATGTATGTATACATATATACATATACACACATTCATTTGTGTGTAGAAATGTAACTTATCCAATAGGGAAATAAGAGTGAAGGGGCAGAAGAGAAAGGGGAGAAATGTTAAAAGGGAGGGTAGATAAAGGGAGGCAGCAGTTAGAATGAAAATAGACTTTTAAAGAGAGGTTGCAGGGGAGAGGGAAGAAACAGAAGAAAATGGAGTGGAAGGAAATTGTTGTTGCTTGGGAGTTTTTCAAGTTTCTCAGTTACATCCAACATTTCATGATCCCATTTTGGGTTTTCTTGGCAGAGATACTGAAATTGTTGACCATTTCCTTCTCCAGATCATTTTATAGATGGTGAAACTGAGGGAAAAAGGTTTAAGTGACTTGCCCAGGGTCACACAGCTAGTATCTAAGGCTGAATTTGAACTCATGAAAATGAGTCTTCCTCATTCTAAGCCCTGGGCTCTATCCACTGTGCCATCTAGTTGCCCCATGTCAGGGAAATACACAACAATCTCAATTGTGACTGTGAATAGGGTGAGCTCACCCGTAAAAATCAGATACCAAAATGGATTCAAAAGCGGGATCCAACATTATGTTCTTTACAAGAGACATAACTGAAACAGAAAGAAACACACCAAGCTAAAGTAAAGGGTGAGAGCAGAATCCAATGCTTCAGCTGAAGTAAACAAAAAAAGGCAAGGGTAGCAATCATGACCTCATACAAAGCAAAAGCAAAAATAGAGCTAATCATGGTAATTGCATTATGCTAAAAAGTCCACAGACAATGAAGTAACACAAAAAATTTTTATAATAAGTTTCTCTGATAAAGGCCTTATTCTTCAAAAATGCACTGAGCATAGAACAGAGTCAAATTTATCAAAATAAGAGCCATTGCCCAATTGACAAACTGTCAAAGGACATTGACAACTTTCAGAAGAAGAAATCAAAATTATCTACAGTCATACGAAAAAATGCTTAAATCACTATTGATTAGAAAAAATACAAATTAAAACAACTCTGAGGTACCATCTCACACCTATCAGAAGTGACAGATGCTTGAGGAAACTAGGAAAACACTGGTGGAATAGGGATCTGATCCAACCATTCTTAAGAACAAGTTGGCTATAGTTTGCCCAAAAGGCTATAAAACTGGGCATATCCTTTGACCCAGCAATATCACTACTAGGTCTCTATCCCAAAGAGTTCAAAGGAAAAGGAAAAGGATTTATGTGTACAAAATAACTATGGCAACTCTTTTTGTGGTGACAAAGAATTAGAAATTGATGGGATACTCATCAACAGGAGAATGCCTGAACAAGTTGTGGCATATGACTGTGATGAAGTACTACTGTGCTATGAGAAATGATGAGGGGGGTAGTTTCTCTAATCATATTTTATTATTTAATATTTTAGTTTTCAACATTGGTTTCCACAAGATTTTAAATTACAAATTTTCTCTCATTTCTACACTCCCTCCCACTCCAAGATGGTATATATTCTGATTGCCCCATTCCCCAGTCAGCCTTCCCTTCTGTTACCCCAATCCCCCCCATCCCCTTACCCCTTACTTTCTTGTAGGGCAGGATAGATTTCTATGCCCCATTCTCAGTTGCATACAAAAACAACTTTTTTTGAGTATATGCTTTTAAAACTTTGAGTTCCAAGTTCTCTGCCCTCTTCCTTTCCCACCCCCCCCCCCAAGAAGGCAAGCAATTCAACATAGGCCATACATGTACAATGCAAAAGAGGGGGTAGTTTCAGAAAAACATGGCAAGACCCACATGAACTGAACCAATGTGAAGTGAAAAGAACCAGAAGGTCGCTATACACAGTAACAGCAATGTTGTCATGATGATCAACGGTGAAAGACTTGGCTACTTTGATCAATCCAATGATACAAGACAATTTCAAAAGACTCATGATGAAAAATGTTATGCACTTCCAGAAATAGAACTGATGAACTCTAAATGCAGATTGAAATATACTTTTTATAAACTTTTTTTATTTTTATTGTTTTATTTCGTGTTTTCTTTTGCAACAAGGATAAAATGAAAATATGTTTTGCATGACTTAACAGGTATAATTGATATCAAATTGCTTACCTTCTAAGGAGTGGGGAAGGAGAGAATTTTGAGCTCAAAATTTCAAAAAATGATTGTTAAAAATTTTTTGCATGTAATTGGAGGGAAATGTAAGAAAAAAAATACATGAAATTGGGAAATGGGACAGGTAGGCAGCTCAGTGGATAAAGTGCTGGGCCTGGATCTTCCTGAGTTCCAATCTGGCCTCGGACACTTCCTAGCTGTGTGACCCTGGGCAAGTAACTTAACTCTGTTTGCTTCAATTTCATCATCTGTAAAATGAGCTAGAGAAGGAAATGGCAAGCTACTCCAGTATTTAAAGAAAACCCTAAATAGCATCACAAAGAGTCAAACACAACTAAATGATCGAACAAACAATTGAGAAACATTTAGTGAAACAAAAATAATTTTAAAAAAATAAATGTGATATTAATCTAACCAATACTGTTTTAACCAACTGAATAAAGAAACATTTCCAAAAATCCTCCAGAATTTTTCATTCTGGACAGAGAGATACCTTCTTCACAGCATTTGAAAAGTTGAATTTTGAGTGTCAAGTATATTTTCTCCTTATGTATAAGTTTTTCCTTAAATCCTACTGAAGAAAAATAAACGGCAATTTGATCTAAAGAAAATTTATAGACAAATAAAAATATTTTCTTTAACAATGTTTTATTGCTTGTCTTTGAGAAGTTTACTGTGTTTGTCAATATAGATTGCTGATTTAAAAAAACAAAAAGATGGTGAAATTAAGAGAAGTCTTAAAAAGAAGAAAGAATTGTCCAACATGATGGAGGAAATAGAAGACATAAAGGAAGAATTCAAGCGCAGAACAGGGGTAAGAATAAAATAGCTTATTGATATAGGGAACATAGTCAGTTCATTAGCATTTAAGGTGAAAGGTTTGAAAAGTTAAATATTGCTCCATATAATTCTTGAGAGTGAATTGATACTTTAGTATTTTTGATGATGTATTTAAAAATTATAACATGTATGCATGTCCTTTCATAACACCATATCTTAGATTCAAGGGATACATAATGAGCCCCCAAAACAAATTACTTATGATGATGATAAAGCTGGAGAAAAATACTCTCTCTCTCTCTCTATATATATATATGTACACATATGTATGCATGTATATATATATATATATATATATAATTTGGAATTCATACAAAATTACTTAAATTCTTTGAAGGAGACCATATTTTATTGGGATTTTTTTACTTTAAAATTATACAGTAATCATGGGCGTTCGTTTCTATTCCATGATGCTTAATTGATTTAGAACAATCATTCAGATTTTGTGAAAAAATTGAAGAGAAACTAGCCTGAAGTTTGCTTTGTATTATCTGAGAGAAAAGAATCCACTTAGTAAATCAATAAATAGGAAATGTTTGTCTACTTAAATTCTCAAACACTTCAGAATTCTCCGGGCCTAGTAAGCACTTCAAAATATCTTATTTCATTTGAACCTCACAATAATCTTATGAGATATTCTTATGCCCATTTTACAGATGAGGAAACTCAGGCTCAGAGAGATTAATCAACTTGGCCAATGTCAGACAGCTAGTAAACATTGGAGGTAGGATTCAAATACAGGTCTCCTGAGTGACTGGAAATATGGTGGTATCCTTAACAAGAATAGGAAAGCAGAATAAAAGTAGTGTTTGGGGGGAAAGATAATAAATTTTTGTGGCATGTTGAGGTGGGGTTGCCTATGTGACAAACAGTTTGAAATGTCCAATAGACGGGTGTGATAGACACTTCAAAGGAAGAGAAGCTGTTGAGTTAAGATAGCAAAATAAGTCTTGATGTGGTAGTAAGAAGCGTTAAGTATGCTTGCCTCCTTCTCCAGGACATTTGAAGTAAGGAGAAGGAAAAAAAGGAATGGTCAGTATTGTAAAGGGATGTTATATATGTGGAATCCTTGGGAGAAATCCATGTTTCAATTCACGCAAGGAGATGAAAGAAATATAATGGAATACAATTAGGGATGAAAAATATAGCTCTTTAATAATGGAAATGAGAGTCTTAATGGATTGACGAAATTGGTAGTCAAAGGAAGATAGGAATTTTGGGAAGGAATGGGATGAATTGGCATGAATATAGGTATGAAAATAGAGGTAGGGGTTCAGTAACAGAAGGATGGATCTATTGAATGAGAAAATGTGTCTGAATGGCAGGAATCAGGGGGCTAAAAAGTTGAGAAATTAGCTACAGAGGAAGCAATGTATGGCATTGATAAATGTGGCTAGTTCAAAAGCTTACAAAGTTAAGTAGCTCCAAGTTTCTATGTATAATTTTAATTGTATGGTGGCAATTTTCTTTAATCCTTGTGATTTCTTGGTCAGCCCCATGGAGTAGGGTAGGATGGGATCAAGTAGAAACAGAACCGATTCCCTAAATCCACAGGCTCAAAAGAATGTTGGAGATTCAAACTAGACTTCACAAATCACAACTCAGCTTAAGTTGTTTTTTACTTCTTCAAATTCAACTACGTAAGACTTTGAGGGAGGTAAACTTTGTGGCAATAGAGTGAGTGCATAATGAGCCATTTCACTCTTTCAGACCAACTCCCAAGTGATATTTTAGCAGAATTTGAAACTTCTGGGATCCAAAATGACCAAGTTTGAAAAGAACTAAACAATTTAATCAGACTCCTCATTTTTTTATCATTTGGGGCTCATTATAGACAATGATAGTTTCTCCTAGTGTTCTTGGAGCAGAATTATCTGTGTTTGTTTGAAATAAGGAGCACTATAAGAAGGGTCACTATTCTCTCAATGCCATTCAAAGAGCATTCATCCTACAAAGTAATCTCTGTAATCAGGACAGTGAGGATAATGTCCCCTGCCCATTCAGTGGAACTGAGCCATCAAAATGAATCCAAGAATTCTTATTGGATATCAAGTCATTTCATTTTTAATAGACAGTCACTGAACAGATTGTGGAGCATGAAGAGTTGGAAGATGGAATGAAAGCCTTGCAAGAACAATTTGAAGAGGACTTGAAACAACCAGAACAACTGGTGAAAACGAGGTATTATATTGTCTTTTGGTTCATGTATTTGTAGATGGCTTAACGTTTCTTTGAGTAATTGAAAGCATTTTGTAATACATTTAATAATAATTGCTTGATTTACTATATCATATATCATCATCAGTGTTATAGAGAAGATTAAGATCAATCCTTATGAGTAATTGATTTTGTCCTGTAACTGCTTTTGTCCCATAAGTGTTTAAGTCATGGTTCTTTGTCTCTGAACTTAGTTCAGAGTGCAACTGGCCTGTGATGGGTTATGTTTAAAAATCTAGTTCTCCTGCCTCAAGAAATTTAACTGATCTTGAAGAATGCATGTGAACACAAAGGGAGTTTGGGCCTGATATCTTTACACCACCATACTGGCCTTCAAGGCCGTCTGGTTTGCTTTCCAAAAGTCTGGGGTACCATCTTGCACCTGCACTCAGACAATGAGCACTTCTCAGTCTCACGAGGGACAAAAGAAGGGTCATTGCTAGCCCCCATTACCATGCTTTCAACCAATCATGTGGCTCCCGGTGCCTCAGCTCTGTAACCAATCACGTTGCCCATAATCCCACGATATCTCTCCTGCTCTGTTCTTTGTTCGGTACTCCCTGTCTTTTTACTTGTGAGCTTTGACATGAATGGAGGCAATCCATTGACTCACTTATTGAAAGGTAGGATGCCCCTGCTAATAAATGTTATCTTGCTCAGAGAGCCACCTAAGTTTACCCTTTTGTTTGAAATTCAAACATGACACTATAAAACGTTTTTTAGTGATCTTTGTAAGAAGAGACAAAAGATAATGGTTTTGGAAGAAAACAGATGCTTGGAATGTGTGCCAATGGATTGGTCTCACACATTTTTCTTGCTTCTTCAAATTTCAACTTGTCCCTGGAAAATATATTGTTGCAACTTGTTCCCTACACACACACTCAAAGAATTATAACCCTGTTGCCAGAGAGGCAAACACCAGCATAGAGGATAGCCTAGTTCTTGCCTCAACTGAGTCCCAAGGACTTTGATGCATATGTGCAGCAAATACTTGCCCCAGGCCTGTAGCTATTTCTTTTAGTTAATATAGCTGCCCCATCTATCTTTGAAGCAGACCACTATTGTTCATAAACCTCAGCAGGGTTGTTATTTTTGGTACTAGGTTTCCTTCATTTTGCTGAAGTATTCTTCAGAGTGACAGTTACAGAGACTTATCTTCTATAAAGATAGCCTTATAGAATTTAACCTTTGGAACAATCTTACCCTTAAAGTGTTTGCTCCAGCATTCTTGGGATTGTGAGTTGTATGTGTCTTCCTAGAGAGAATTGTCAGCATAGTATCAAGGTATAAGTATTTCGTCTTTCATGTGCTTAGAAGAACATGACATCTTCACTAGACCATGTGACTGTGAGGGCAAGAGGAAATCAGGGAGATGGGGCTAATGGAGTTGCCACATGTTGATCTGTGGCCTGGAATAAGAGTTGCTCACAAGCTAGCCAATGCACAAGTTACAATGTTCTAAGGCCTCACGTGCCATGCTGAAATAGCAACTTGGTGACTTGGTCAACCCCACAAATGGAGATGATTCAATATCGTATTTTGGGGTAAGAAAAGCTGCACCCCAAAAAACTCCAGCGAAACAGCCTCTACTCTCAAGGAACCTATGGTCTAATGGGGAGACAACATGCAAAAAAATATATACAAACAAGATATAAAATCGAGAATAATCTCGTAGGAAGAGCACTAAAATTAAGAAAGACCAGGAAGGTTTGGCTTTAGCTGCAACTTGAAGTAAGCCAGGAAAGGAGGTAGAAATGAGGAAGGAGAGGATTCCATACATGGCATGGGGGGCAGTGAAAATTCATGGTGCCAGGAGATGGAGTGTCTTGTGTGAGGAACAACCAGAGGCTAGTTTCATTGGATTACAGAGTATGTAGAAGGTAGTCAGATGTAAGAAGACTGGAAAGGTAGGAAGGGGCTAAGTTATTAAGAGCTTAAAAACCAAAGGGGATTTTATTTTTAATCCTGAAAGTGATGGGGAGCCACTGGAGTTCACTGAATAGGAGAATGACATGATCAGATCTGTACTTTAGAAAGATCATTTTGGCAACTGAGTGGAGGATGCAGTGGATTGTGGAAACACTTGAGGCAGGGGATCAACCAGAAAGTCACTGCAATGGTCCAAGCAAGAGAGGATGAGGGCTTGCCCTAGTGTCTCTCAGAAGAGAGACAGGGACATAACATAATGCAACGTAATGTTGCAAAAGTAGAATTAACAGGGATTGGCAACTGACTGGATATGAGAATGGGGGATGAGAGAAAGTGAGAAGTTGAGGATGATCTAGGTTGTGAGCCTGGTTGACTAGGAGAATTGTGTCCTTGACAATAACAGAGAAGTAAGGAAGAGGGTAGGGTTTGGAAGGAAAGACAATGAGTTCAGTTCTGGACATATTGAACTTAAGTCGTCTATGGAACATCAAGTTTGAGATGCCCAATAGGCAACTGGAGAGGAGAGGCTAGAAATCAGAAGAGAGGCTAGAGATGGATAAGCAAATCTGAGAATAATCAACATAGAGATGATTATTGAATTTATGGTGCTAATGAGATCAAGTGAAAGCTAGATAATTTCAGGAAGTATAAAATCACTCTACTACTACTACTACTTCTACTACTACTACTACTACTACTACTACTACTACTACTACTACTACTAATCAGTAGTATTTAGCAGTACTAAAAAGTACAACAGAATTCCCTCTCCATCTAAGCAGATAAATTCACAATGACTGCTTCGGAGAAGATTGTGAAGAAATGCCACCCAGGTTCCTAAGAGACAATCGTATATTGAAACAAATCCTAGAATCATGGACTTACAGTTGGAAGGTCTTTTAGACCAATCCTTACCCAAATCACAAATACTATTGACAACATCCATAGCAATTAGTTGTCCAGCATCTGCTTGGAGACCTTGGAGACTCTCTGCCCTGAAGGTAACCCAGTTGACTTTTGGACAGTTCTCACTGTTAGGAAGTTTTTCTTTATGTTGAACTTTATGTGAATTCATCATTTTGTAACTTTCATTTACTGGTCCTGGATCAAGAAAAACAAGTCCGATCTCTTTTCCATGCCATTACCCTATAAACCAGAGGTTCTAATCTGAGGTCCCTAGACACTTTTAGGGTTCATGGATAGATTTCAGAATGTTTGAGAACTTGGAACTTTAAATATTGTCATAACCACATTTCAATATAATTGGCTTTTCCTATGTGTTTTATTTTTTCCACTTAAAAGCCTTATTCTGAGAAGAGATACACAGGTTACATCAGACTTCCAAAAAGGCTCATGATACGAAAAGTTTAAAACTCCTTTTTTCTAAAATTTGAAGACTGGTGCAAGGTTTCCTCTGAATCTTCCCTTCTTCAGGCTGAGGATCTCTAGGTTTTTTTTCATTTTTTTCCAAAAGGAAGATTTTATGACATAAATTCTAATTCTTTATAATACTAGTTGCCCTTTTCAAGATACTCTCCAGCTTGTCAACATCCCTTCTAAAACGGCACCTAGATCTGAGTACAACATTTCAGTCATGATCTGACCAGAACAGTAGACCTGAAAGACAAACAGCTCTTGCTGTCAGAGAACTCAACAGGTACTACATCCAAATAGCAGTCCTGAAGGAAACAAAGCTGGCAAATGGAGGAGCCCCTTACTGAAGTAAGAGTTGAATACACATTTTTTCTGCAGTGGCTGGTGATGAGGGGCACCATGAAAAGCTGACATAGGCTTTGCAATCAAGTCTAATATATAAGGAGTGATGACAGGTTCATGACAATGTGGTTGCTACTTGCAGAAAAGTGCCATGATACTGTCATGAGAGCATATGCTCTCACCATGATGAGTCCTGATGAGATTAAAGAAAATTTTATGAAGATCTGGAGACATGTACCAAAAGAGGACAAGCTCGTAAATTTTGGGTGACTTTAATGCCAATGCAGGCACAGACTATCAGACATAGCTAG
The DNA here is from genome assembly GCF_011100635.1 of Trichosurus vulpecula. Classification (NCBI taxonomy): domain Eukaryota; kingdom Metazoa; phylum Chordata; class Mammalia; order Diprotodontia; family Phalangeridae; genus Trichosurus; species Trichosurus vulpecula. The sequence goes on along the minus strand of NC_050580.1, from coordinate 214,589,560 downwards.
GCGTCCTTGGGAGGAATAGAGTCAGAAATACCAACAGCAATGGGTGCTTACTACTGAAGACTTGTGTCTCTCATGACCTAAATATCTCCAACACTGCCTTTCATTTATCTAAATGCAATAAAACTTTTTGAATGTACCCTTGCAGTAAACATTACCATTTAATAGACTATGTCATTGTAAGGAGCAGAGACAGACAGGATGTGAGAGTGACAAAGACGATATGTGGGCGGACTGATCATAGACTTATTCTCTCCAAGCCAAACACTTATATGTAGATATGTATACACACACACATATTTTATATGTGTGTGTGTGTGTGTGTGTGTGTGTGTGTGTATCCCAAGGCAAAATAAATATCAGAAGACTCAAGGTCAATAGATAAGAGCATTTCTTTATGTGTAAACAGTTTGTTACTGACTTGGCGGAAAAGTTGAGCCAACACATGGTCGGCAACAGTAAAGCAGAAAAGGAGTGGGCAGCTTTCAGAGCTTTAGTATACATCACTACCTTTACTCATCTTGACCAGAACACTTGCAAACATCAGGATTGGTTTGACGAAAATGATGAGTAAATTCAGAAGCTACTAAATGAAAAAGAAGAACTCCACAGAGTTTACCAGCAAGATAGTTTGTCCATCTCCAAGAAGTGAGCACTTAACTCCACCAAAAATAAAGTTCAAGCAAAGCTTAGGAAATGCAGGATACTTGTCTCAGTTATAAGGCAGATGAAATTCAGTTTTACACTAATAGTAACAATCCAAAGTGCTCCTACAAAGCCCTGAAGGCTACTTATGGGCCAAAGACCTGTGGTGCATCTTAACTATTCAGCGCTGATGGAGCCCCACTGATCAGTGATAAGGACTTGGTCCTGGAGACACGGGCTGAACTTTTCCATAGTGTTCCCAACAGATTGTCATCAATCAATGCTGAAGCTATTGACCATTTACCTCAGGTTCAAGCCAATCTCTCTCTAACTGAACTTCCAACTGAAGAAGTTTTGGAAGCCATTAGGCTCCTCTTCTGTGGCAAAACTCCAATAGTTAAATCATCTCACTTGTAGATGGGCAGCTGTTTTGGAAATAATTCACCCAAAAACCAGTTAATAAGATCATAGTTTAGAACCTATCAAGTCCCACATCCTCATTAGGTGAGGAAACTAAGACAAATAGGTTGTGACTTACCCAGGGTCACATAGCTATTAGTTGTGTGATGTATGATTTGAACCCAGACCTTCTAGACTCCAAATCTACTACCCTATCAGCACAAATATTATTGATTTTATTTTTATGATGTTATTTGGTGTTTGACATAAATAGTGATAACTCTTTCCTCAAATTCTCTTCTCAAAAAAAGTAACCATCTCATGTAGACACAAGACTTACATAATATGCTGTTAACCTTTTTCCTGAATGATGTTTTTCAATACTTATTTATCACTCTCTTCTATATTCACCTTTGTTTAATCATCAGGTATTAATAGCCACTCCCTGGGGAGTCCTACACTCGTCCTAGAGGTCTGTACTTGAGTCACTGGGGGGAAGAAGTACAAAATACCATTTTCCCTAAAATTACTGAAAATTTAATGATTCTTAATTACTTGGCTTGTTTCAATAAGTAAAGATAGCCCAAGTTTATTGTCAAAGAGTGTGTGGGTTTATTGATTTGCAGAGTTACAACTCAGTCCTAAGCCCCCACCCTCTGGTGAAACTTGATCTCCTTTTCTGTACCTATAGTCTACCAGTGAGCCCTCCTCATATGACCCTGTCATAATAGAGGTGGCTCTCAATAGAAGTGGACATTGTGGGTATTTTATGTAGTATTTACTCTTAGGATCAATTTTAATACATTTATTATTAATTGTTTGATTTCACTAAGTGATACTGTGAGCCTGCTGCTCTTTCAGACCCTGAAGTCCTCCATGCATGCACAGGACTGATCTGGACTCAGAAATCCTAGGAAATGGACAGTTTAAGTCTTCATTCTAATGGGCAATGGAGTATAACACCGCAGTTCCAACTCAATGTTTGACTCAAACTTCCATTGGGACAGGCGTACTGGTGCCAGAAACAAAACTCTGGGGGAATGGAGGACCTGGGAGCTAACATGCCACTGAATTTATTGAGGATTCACTGTGAACTAAAACTCATGAGGATTGAAGCTTTTCCCATCTCAGCTATTTGATAGCTGACCTCATCCAGCCACAGTTAGCCCTTCACAGAGCAGAGTGAGTAGATTCAGCAACAAACTTGCCAATTCCATTGGCAGTTTTAGCATCCCCTCCAACTTCAATCACAGCATTCTATTGCAGTTATATATACTTTACTTCCTGTCACCATTCCCCAATCAAATCCTAGTCACTCTTGTAGCAGGATGGGGGAAGGGCAAGGAAGGGTTCTCTCCACAAGAGAACCACTGGATCTTATAAATTTCTTAATAGAATGTCTTTATCTCTTCATCCTCTGCCATAGATACTGGCACATCGTAATTATTTTCATAGTGGTCTTTTTGCAAATACTTATTATCATCACTGTAATAAGAAATGACCAAATGTCCCATGAAATGATATTTCATGTTTCCTTTGGACATATGCCAAACACACTGACAACTTTTTTTGACTCTCCAAGGAGAATTTGAAAGGTATCCTTTCAGTTAGCTGCAACTTCTTTTTGTTATTTGCTTTCATTTGCAGTAAAATTTTTTAAATTGTTATGATTCAATTGGACTGTGTAAAGACAATTACACTAATACATTGTTGGTGGAGTTGTGGATTAGTTTAACCATTCTGGAAAGCAATTTGAAATTATTCAAATATATTGACTAAAATGTCCATACTCTTCTACTCAGCAATCCCACTGGTGGGTTCTGAGGAGGTTGCAGATGAATGACACAGCAAAAAGTGAAAACAAAGTAGATGCCCATTAGTTGTGGAATTCTAAAAAAAAGTTCTGGAGCATGAATATAATGAACATTGCTGTACTATAAATATGAGGAATATGAAGAATATAGAGAAGCTTGGGGAGAATTATATAAACTGATACAAAGGGAAGTAAACAGAATCAGGAAAACAACATACACAATTAATACAATAATTTAAATAGAAACAAACAAAAAAAGGATACTGTGTAATGATAATGACCAAATTTGGCTCTGAAGAAGAGATGATAAAATGCAGCTCCTTCCATTCCTTCCAAAAGTAGAGGACTCTGAAGAATGTTGCATATACTGTTAGATTTAGTTGGTGTGTTAATTTTGTTGAACTGCTTTCCACTCTTTTTATTCTTCATTATAAAAGATGGCTCTTTGGGGAGGGCAGAGGGATATATTTGGAGATATAAGTGTTGTAAATTAAAGATATACCCAAAAAACTTAGAAAAAAAGATTGATATTAATTCAGTTTATCAAGTAGATGATTTACTCTATTAGTCATTAGAAAAATATATCACATTAAGGGTACTAATTGTAAAGATATTGTTTATAGACTATCTAAATATTGTGTGGTTATTATCCTCTGATCCACTTTCTGCTATCCTGTAGCACACTTACAAATGTGAAAGAGATTGAGAGCATTTTGTATTTTTCTTTGCATGGAACTTCATGAATTACCATGACCAAAGAATTCATTACCAAGTAGCCAGCCTACTGGGGATGATACATCTCTGTTCTTAGACAGGCTTGTCTTTGGAAAGCAGATATTATCTCTCTGGGGCTTTACTTGAAGCCTTTCCAGTGTGACAGAACCTTCCAGATTTTGCATTCTGCTAGCATAGCCTTTGGGAATCCAGGAACAACTTTATGCCACAAGGAGGTATCAAAGTAGAACTATGTTGTGATCTAACTATCCACACTTGAAAACAAAATGATATCATGCAGTTGTGTAAGTAACCTCTCAAATTAATCCCATCAATATTGAGATGAATGAAAAGTCCAAGAGACATAGTGTATGGGTAATTAATAATCAATTTATTAATTATGGATAACAATCAATAAATTGAGCTCAGTGGTTCTCTTGGAAACCAAAGTTTGGAAACCACTCCCAGACTATTGAATGCTTAAAAGCCTTTAGAAAAGGGGGTGTTCCTGAGGATGGAAATCTCTGATTGGTTAACAAACAAAAAGAGGGTGGACATATTAACAAGGAGGTGAGCAGTAAGTCATCAGCTCCTCCTGCTGAGAACATGACCCAATCGTGAGATTCAGCCACCTCCAGTAATCTGGACAAAAGAATCTATCTCTACCCAGACCACTCTGGTTGGTTGTCCCCTTCATAGGCCGAGTCACCCTAAACTCTAATGGAAGGTTCCAAGGACAGGGACTTATTTCCTAAGGGTAAGAACTCCCCTAGACTGGATTCTGTTGGTAAGGTCTTCTATTTTTGTAAGGTCTTCTACTTGAGTGGGGAGCCACTCAGGAAAGAGAAGCATGTACCCAGAGGATCTGAGCAATCCCATCTATCAGCAATGTCCTTCAGAGGCTGGCCGAATAACCTACAGGAGCTGGTTTCTGAATGAGGAAATAGGAAAGGGAAACCTTAGTCCTAATTTCCCGGGTGGTTAATATATGAGAAAAATAATCTTTTCTATCAATGTGTATCTCTAAGTCAATAATTGGATTTTATTAAACACCTTCTGTGTGGTAGGTACGGTGCTAAATGTTTGTAGATGAACAACTGTTTGTAGATAAACACTGCAGATGAACAATGAGTTTGGTCCAAAATTGAGGAGGATAAAGATAGAATGGCTCACATTTGAGAAGCTATGCCTTAATTTTAATGATCCCAAATAGATTTCTTCTATAAAAGTTGATATCTTATATATCTGTGTTCTGGTGAGGTTTTGTGGCTTTGGCTCATGAAACACCATTATCTCTAGAAAGATTAAAATCACAAATAAGAGGGCAAAGGAAACTCACATAGTGTGCATTAGTGGGTGGCAACATGCTTCTAACAATTATTTGCATGAGAGAAGCAATGGAAAAGATTCTATTGAGGACATGTATGACTAAAAAAGGATATGGGCAGAGAATTAGAGACAGCTACATGCCAGCCTAAGTAGCACAGTTATAAGCTGAGAAGAGGAAGGCCTTCAAGATTTTAGGTAAATCCTTAATTAAAGATTTTTGGGACACAAACAAGAATTATTCAAGATAAGAAGACCTGGTAAAGAAATTGTGAATCTACTTAAATACTCCATAAAATAATCTTATTTTTGTCCACTGTTCTAGTATATTCTGATTTTTTTGGCATCTCAATTCTATAATTTAATAATCTAATTTTTGCTCCAGATATCATGTCATCTGAAATCTGATGGCCATGTCAGCTATGCCTTCATCAACAACATTGATAAAAATGTTGAACAAAATAGTCAAAGATAAATGGATCCCTGTGGTACTCTATTGAAGGCTTCCATTGAGGTTGATATTCCAAAGCCACCTACACTCATGTAGTGGTGATAATTTTTAACTTGGAGTCATGAGCCCTCAGTTTGAACCTACCTCAGACATTTTCTAGCTTTATGCCCATAAGCAAGCTCCTTAATCTCCTTGAAGTTTGGTTTACTCATCTGAAAATTATGATAATAAGACTTGTACTACGTACCTTAGAAGGTCGCAGGGAAAATGCTTTGCAAACCTTAGAGACCTATATAAATGTGGGCATGTGGATTTGTGAATCATTGGAATAAAGATGCTAATTGAACCCATGGGAACTGATAAGGCTGCCAAATCAGAGAGTATGAAGAGAAAATAGAAGCATGCCCAGAGCTGAGCCCTGGAATATGCCCAAACACCATAACTAGCAGTCAAGATATGAGTGATAATTCAGTAAGGAAGATTGAAAAGGAACAGACAAGTAGGAGAAGAACCAGGAAGGAGCAGTGTCATGAACATCCAGGGAGGAAAGGGGTGAAAGGGAAGCCTGAGAAAAGGCCATTGGATTTTGCAATTTAGAAATTGCTTAGTCTTAGAGAATCGTTTTGGCGGTAGGCTGGAAGCTCAATTTAAAGGGGTTGAGACATGAGGAAGAAATGAGAAAGGAAAGTCCAGTTACCTCCTCTTCATCTTCGCTGTCACCCAGGGCCTTGATCTTGTCCCTTTTTCCCCTGATCTCATATCCAATCAAGTCAATCTCCATGTCTCTCACATCTGTTCCCTTTACTCCCATAAATATTTTATTATTTTAGTCCCTCTTAAGCTCCCTGCCTGGACTATTGTAGGTGCCCTCTTAACTCGTCTCCCTGACACCAGCCTTTCCACCTTTCCATCCATCTTCTTCAGAGAAGCCAAAATAATCTTCTTACAGTATAAGCCATGTCACTCACATGTGCACACACATGCGCGCGCGCACACACGCACATTAAAAAAACTGCAGAGGCCCCTTAGAGTAAACTGTAAAATACAGCCTCCTCAGCCTAGAATAGTTATGGCCCTCAATATTGTGGCTCCAACTTTCCCTTCCAAACTGACTTCACATTACTCCGCTTCGTTCGCTCTGTCTGAAACTGTAGTATTCTAAAGGTTCTCCACACTTAACAAGCCACTTCTTGACACTGTGTACTCTCGCTAGGCAAACTCTCTCAACCCCAAGCTAGGAATACAGTGCCTTATCTTCTTTCCATGCTGAGCTAGGTGAAGACTTCTTTAACCTCCTTGATTTTAATGGTCACTTCCTCTTTAAATTACACTGTGATTACTTATCTGTGTGTATTTTATATGTTTTTGTTGTTTAGTCATTTCAGTTTCTGACTCTTCCTGACCCCATTTGGGGTTTTCTTGACAAAGACACTGGAGTGGTTTGCCATTTCCTTCTCCAGCTCATTTTACAGATGAGGAACCTGAGGCCAACAGAGTTAAGTGATTTGCCTTGGGTCACACAGCTAGTAAGTAAGTTGTCTGAGACCAGATTTGAACTCAGGTCTTCCTGACTCCTGGCCTGGCACTCTCTCCACTGTACCACCTAGCTGCCCCATATAAATGATGAATTCGTTGTTCAGTCATTCAGTCGTGACCAACCCTTTATGACCCCATGGATCATACTGTCCATGGGGTTTTCTTGGCAAAGATACCGAAGTGGTTTGCCATTTCCTTCTCCAGCTCATTTTACAGAAGAGGAAACTGAGGCAAACAGAGGTTAAGTGACTTGCCCAGGGTCACACAGCTGGTAAGTATTTGAGTTCAGATTTAAACTCAGGTATTCCTGACTCCAGGCCCCTCACTCCATCCACTGAGCCACCTAGCTGCCTGTTACGTATATAAAAATAATAAAATACAAGCTCCTTGAAGGCAGAAGCTTTGTCATTGTTGCTTTTGCATTCCTGACACCTAGTATAGGGCTTTGGCAAATATATGTAGTTACTGTTGATGGTTCTTTCTTTCTTTCCTTTTCTCTTTCTTTCTCCCTCCTTCCGTTTCTTTCTTTCCTTCTTTCTCTTTATTTCTTTCCTTCTTTCCTTCCTTCCTTCCTTCCTTCCTTCCTTCTTTCTTTCTTTCTTTCTTCCCTTCTTTCTTTCTTTCTCCTTCTTTCTTTCCCTCTTCCTTTATTTCTCTATTTCTTACCAAATCTTAAACCCATTTCACTCTGGAGCTCATAGATTGGACTACAATAGGTCCCTGCCTAAGCACCACTTATTAGCTATTTGGGGGGCCCTCCTGGCTCGGAGTGAATGTAAATAGTAACTGTCTGTCTTTTGGCCAGCAACCCTGAGCATCTTCCCCTCCCAGTTCGGCAAATATGTGTGTGTATGTATACACACACACATATGTATATGTATATATGTGTGTATGTATTATTTGTTCTTTTGCTACCTCAGGTGTCCCAATGCGCCATTTTTGCTATCATTACCATTAGAGTGACCAATCTATTTTTTTCTGGTTATGAGAATTGTTATAATATCTTTATGCTCTTCTTGGTAACATGTTGTAACCTGCCTATACCCACTCTGTATCTATCTATGGCCCTGGGGATAATTTGTCACTTTAATTCCACTGAATTGTGGCATTATGTGATTGTGTGTGTTATGTGTTGTTATCTTCTCACCAGAAGAATATTATTGTGAGAAGCATGCACCTTTGAAGCTACATATAATGTGGACATGGTGAAAACATTATTTCATCTCCCAATTGCAATCCAGGCCAGCCTTTTCTTCTCATTTAATTTCAAGCCTAGACTGTGCAGCATTTGTCCACTACATTCATATTGATGGACCAAAACTTGCTCAGCCAGAAACCTCATGTCATAATTTCAACGATATTCTTTTTTCATTCACTTTCTTTTTCCAGTGTGGATAGATAGACCAATCTCCCATTACTCTGAATTTTGGTGAGATGAATTTCCAATATTCCTGGGCTGGTTATAATTAACATGTCATTTCTGAATGCAGGTATTTGTAGAACCTCATGATTTATTGTAAATTCTTCTTTTTTTTTTTAATGCAATTCATTTATTTAACATATTTGGTTTTCAGCATTGATTTTCACAACAGTTTGAATTACAAATTTTCTCCCCATTTCTACCCTCCCCCCCCCACTCCAAGATGGCGTATATTCTGGTTGCCCTGTTCCCCAGTCAGCCCTCCCCTCTATCACCCCCCTCCCCTCTCATCCCCTTTTCCCTTCCTTTCTTGTAGGGCAAGATAAATTTCTACGCCCCATTGCCTGTGTATCTTATTTTTTAGTTGCATACAAAAAGTTTTTTTGTTTTTGAACATCTGATTTTAAAACTTTGAGTTCCAAATTCCCTTCCCTCTTCCCTTCCCACCCACCCTCCCTAAGAAGTTGAGCATTCAACCTAGGCCACACATGTATTATTATGTATAACCCTTCCACAATATTCATGTTGTGAAAGGCTAACTACATTTTGCTCCTTCCCAACCCATCCCGCTTTATTGAATTTTCTTCCTTGACCCTGTCCCCTTTCCAAAGTGTTTGTTTTGATTACCTCCACCCCCATCTGCCCTCCACTACATCATCCCCCTGCCTTTTATTTTTTTTTTTTTTATCTTCCTCCCTCTTCTTTCCTGTGGGGTAAGATACCCAACTGAGTATGTATGGTATTCCCCCTCAGGCCAAATCTGATGAGAGCAAGGTTCACTCATTCCCCCCTCACCTGCCCACTCCCCTCCTCTCCTAGAACTGCTTCCTCTTGCCACCTTTATGGGAGATAATCCACCCCATTCTATCTCTCCCTATCTCCCTCTCTCAGTAAGTTACTCTCTCATCCCTTAATTTCATTTTATTTCTTTTAGCTATCTTCCCTTCATCCTCAACTCACCCTGTGTCTGCTCTCTTTCTTTTACATATATATATATATACACATACATACACATACATACATATACACATAGATACATGCATACATACACATTCACTTATATATATACATAAACATATATATATGCATATATATATATGCATATTCCCTTCAACTACCCTAATACTGAGGTCTCATGAATCATACTCATCATCTTTCCATGTAGGAATGTAAACAAAACAGTTCAACTTTAGTAAGTCCCTTGCAATTTCCGTTTCTTGATTACCTTTTCATGCTTCTCTTGATTCTTGTGTTTGAAAGTCAAATTTTCTATTCAGTTCTGGTCTTTTCACTGAGAAAGCTTGAAAGTCCTCCATTTTATTGAAAATCCATATTTTGCCTTGGAACATGATACTCAGTTTTGCTGGGTAGGTGATTCTAGGTTTTAATCCTAGCTCCATTGACCTCCGGAATATCGCATTCCACGCCCTTCGATCTCTTAATGTAGAAGCTGCCAGGTCTTGGGTTATTCTGATTGGGTTTCCACAATATTCAAATTGTTTCTTTCTGGCTGCTTGCAGTATTTTCTCCTTGATCTGGGAGCTCTGGAATTTGGCAACAATATTCCTAGGAGATTTCTTTTTGGGATCTATTTGCGGAGGCGATCGATGGATTCTTTCAATTTCTATTTTGCCCTGTGGCTCTAGAATATCAGGGCAGTTCTCCTTGATAATTTCCTGAAAGATGGTATCTAGGCTCTTTTTTTGATCATGGCTTTCAGGTAGTCCAATAATTTTAAAATTATCTCTCCTGGATCTATTTTCCAGGTCAGTGGTTTTTCCAAGGAGATATTTCACATTGTCTTCCATTTTTTCATTCCTCTGGTTCTGTTTTATAATATCCTGATTTCTCATAAAGTCACTAGCTTCCACTTGCTCCAATCTAATTTTTAAAGTAGTATTTTCTTCAGTGGTCTTTTGGACCTCCTTTTCCATTTGGGTTATTCTGCCTTTCAAGGCATTCTTCTCCTTGTTGGCTTTTTGGAGCTCTTTTGCCATTTGAGTTAGTCTATTTTGTAAGGTGTTGTTTTCTTCAGTGTATTTTTCAGTATTTTTTTGGGTCTCCTTTAGCAAGTCATTGACTTGTTTTTCATGGTTTTCTCGCATCCTTCTTATTTCTCTTCCCAATTTTTCCTCTACTTCTCTAACTTGCTTTTCCAAATCCTTTTTGAGTTCTTCTATGGTCTGGGGCCAGTTCATGTTTTTCTTGGAGGCTTTGGTTGTAGGCTCTATGACTTTGCTGTCTTCTTTAGGCTGTATGTTTTGGTCTTCTTTGTCACCAAAGAAAGAATCCAAAGTCTGAGACTGAATCTGGGCGCGTTTTCGCGTCCTGGCCATATTCCCAACCAACTAACTTGACCCTTGAGCTTTTCAGTGGGGTATGACTGCTTGTAGATTACAGAGTTCTATGTTCTACGTTTGGGGGGGAGGTGCCAGCTCTGTCAGAGCCGCACTCCTCCTTCCCCAAGGACCCCCAGTCCAGACTGGGCTCAGATCTTCGGCAGGCTGTGCACCCCTGCTGTGATCCACCACTTAATTCCCCCCACCAGGTGGGCCTGGAGCCGGAAGTAACAACAGCTGTAGCTGCCCCACCTCCGCTGCCCCCGGGGCTGGAAGCCGAACCGCGAACTCCTTCCACTCCCGCAGCTTTTCCCACTAACCTTCTCCGCAGTCTTTGGTGTTTGTGGGTCGAGGGGTCTGGTAACTGCTCACGTATTCAGGGCGCTAGGGCCCCCTCCGCCCAGCTTCCGGTCTGGATCGTCCACGCCGCTCAGGCTGGGCTCTGCTCCACTCCGTTCCCAGCTCCCAGCTCCCAGCTCCCAGCTCCCAGCTCCCAGCTCCGTGTGGAATAGAGCTCACCCAGAGACCATCCGGGCTGTCCTGGGCTGGAGCCCTGCTTCCCTCTGCTGTTCTGTGGGTTCTGCCGTTCTAGAATTGGTTCAGAGCCATTTTTATAGGTTTTTGGAGGGACTCGGGTACGGAGCTCACTCTAGTCCGTGCTTACCAGCCGCCATCTTGGCTCCGCCCCAAATTCTTCTTTTATTTAGATCTTGTGCAGGTAATGATACTACTCACCATTGTTAGCATCCATATGAACCACTTGGCTCATACCTATTCATAGATGTCAATATTCGGTAGATAGCTAAAAAATACTTGAGACTGATATGCGTTGCCTATTTTTTGCCTGCTGGGAATATAAATGAATGATTTCTGATATCATATATGTGTGTGCACAAGTGTGCATGCTATCTTTTAAAATATTTTGTTGTATTATCGATATATTTTGTCCTCTTTTATTTCTAGGCTTGAATATGAAGCTTCCCTTGAAGAATTGATAGAAAGATCTAAAATAAACCAAGCAGCTCTTCTCAGGAAAATAAGACAGGTAAGAAGATCAATGCCATGCTCCTTTAGGGAACTGACTTTATTTTTAAACATTTAATAGTGAAGGATATAAAAATTGTCCAAAATTAATGTACATATTTGTGATACCTTAAAATAAGGGAGACTTGAATTTTTGGTAACTACAAAAAAGTAATTAGCAATCACAGTTTGAAAATAATCTTGATTTCTCCCAAAGAGTGTTAAATATGGAAGAGTAGAAATTCTCCATATTTGAGAATAAATTATATTTGACTGAGAAGTTTCCATGTGGCTAGATTAATTTCACTGTGTAAGCTTGGGAAACAGAGAGGAAAGAAATTTTCAACCTATCTCTAAATGGATCTTTCCTTTCTGCATGTACCAAGGATGCCATGGAAATCTATTTCACAGTCAACTGATGTTATTGGGGAAAAGGCAAGAAATACATACGTTCTCTCCATCCCACCCTCATCCCATGGAAAGGAGGAAAAGACTTAGGTTTTTTATATCTGTTAAAAGAAATGTAATAGAGATATAGTAGAGGCAATATCTACCCCTACTCCCTATGGAACATGCTCAGAGTCATCATTCCTGGTTCCAAGCAGCCACATGGAAGCTTTGGGGGACCTGCTTCTGGCCATAGTGACACAGCACTGGGGGACTTGCACTTTGAGATGATGAAGAGTTTCTGTTCTGACATCTGAGCTAGAGGAGCTGATGATTCAGTAGACGTACATCTTGATTTGCCCTGCTCCTCCACTTCCCTTTTCCTTTCCAGTGGATCAGGACTCATTCACGAGAGGCAGGTAAGAGGAAGTTTGGCTTACATTGAGCCCCTTCATACCAGCCTTGATGCAGTGGCATGCACATAGTTTCTAAAGCATATTTCCTCCTGAGACAAGCCTGAACTTGAGCTGCCTCATTTGTGGGTGGTGGTGGTTGTTGTTTCCTGATTTTAGGAGAAAGAGTAACAAGATATAGGCCCGCTTAAGATTGGAGGCTATCTCATGAGTTCTGGGTCCTATAAGAGAAGAAACCAGCTGTGACAGTGGCTGGAACTGGCAACAGAGGAAGGTTCTATAGCAGAAAAAAGAGCCACTGAGAAGTCCTTTGCCCAAGCCTGGCAAATGTACTGGAAGTGGTGAAATATAAAATGCCTAATTAAGCACGCCTGAAAATTGCTTTTTGTGCGGATGAGGTTTAGGTATCGATGTCCCAAAATATTGTAAGAGTAGTTATAAATTACGTCGCTGAAATCTTTTAAAACTTTGTTTTGGTCAAGTACACTCTGGTGGGTGTCCTATGTTTAGTGTTTCTTTTGTGTGTAAGAATAAATTACCTAACCTATACCTGATTCATATTGTATATCGAGCAACTTTTTTTACTCCTCCATTTCTGGGGACACCCCAGATATGAGCTATAAATAAAATTGTCTTTGGGATATTGGGAAGAGGAATTCAATGAATAAAGAGTAAGAGAATAGGGAGCCTAAATATTCTTATTGAAGACAGGCTGTTCTATGACTTAACCTGTTCCAAACTGTGTACAGAATGGTACAGAACAAGGAATATGCTCGGCTCCCTGCCCACTGTTGGCCCAGGTTAGAGAGGCAATACCATTTAGGGGGGAAAGTCCTCTTATAGTCAACAAATTTGGGATAAAGTCATAGCTATGATATTTATTAGCTTTGTGACCCTGAACAAGTCATTTGCCTTTCCATCTCAGGTTCTTCATCTGTAAAATGAAGGTAATAGTATTTATAATGTTTTGGTGAAAGGGTTGTTACAAGGCAAGGACTTTGAAGAGGTAGTGCACGGATGTGAAAAGGGAGCTAGATTTGAAGTCTGGATGACCTTGGTTTGAATCCCACCTCCAATCCTTAATCGTAAGCAAGTTGCTTCAACCTTCTGTGCTTCAATTCCCTCAGCTGTACAAGAAAGATAATAATGCCTGGAATAGTATCAGTATCAAAAGAAATAATGACTTTCAAAGTACTGTAAACCTTAAAGTGATTGCTTAGGGATGTATAAACCAATGCTAATACATTCGTGAAACAGTTGACCAAATCTAAAATCTTGTTTCATATCTGCCCTTTCCTCTGCTTCCAGAGGGCTTTGGGGATTTTAAGTCAGCACTGCATTTCTTGATACTCTGCTGTTGTGCCTCTTCAATGATATGTGCTTATATTAGCAGACTCAGTGACATAGCGATAGTGACATAATTGCTAATTGGTGATAACAATCCTAGAAATATCCTGAAGTCTCAAAGTGAATTTAGACTTAGTAAAGTCAAGACAGCTTTGTTTTTCTGGGAGAGAGAGAGAGAGAGAGAGAGAGAGAGAGAGAGAGAAAGAGAGAGAGAGAGGAAGAAGGAAGGAAGAAAGAGAGAGAAAGAAAGAAGGAAGGAAGGAAGGAAGGAAGGAAGAAAGAAAGGAAGGAAGGAAAGAAGGAAGGAAGGAAGGAAGAAAGAAAGAAAGAAAGAAAGATAGAGAGAAAGAAAGAAAGAAAGAAAGAAAGAAATGAAGGAAGAAAGAAAGAAAGGAAGAAGGGAAGGAAGGAAGGAGGGAAGGAAGGAAGGGAGCAAGGAAGGAAAGAAGGAAGGAAGGAAGGAAGGAAGGAAGGAAGGAAGGAAGGAAGAAAAAGTAGGGTTGGAGAAAGGGAGGAAGGAAGGAGAAAGAAAGAAAAGACAGATAGATATGCCAAAAAAATCCTTGCTCTCAAGAAGCTAATGAGCTAATGGGGGAGACATGGAAACAACTCTGTACAAACAATACATATATGGGGTAACTTGTAAATAATCTTAGGGGGAAGGCATTAGCATTAAGAGGGATTAGGAAAGGCTTCTTGCAAAATGTGGCATTTTATTTGAGAAAGTCAGGAAAGTCAGGAAATAGAGATGAAGAGATAGAATTCCAGGTATAGGGGACTGTTAGTGAAAATGGAGGGAGTTAGGAGATGAAATGTCATGTATAAGGAACAGTAAGAAAATCCACAGTTAAGACACTGTGTGCTCCACATACTTAATACACTCTACAAAGTTGGCACTTTCCAGCTAAAAACTTTAGACTCTAAATAAGTCTTTATTAAGTGGCTACTATGTGCCAGGCACTGTGTTAGGTGCTCAGGAGGTTAGTACAAAAATTTCTTCACATAAGGAGCTTATATCCTAATGGAGAAGACAAGTAGAAGTACAGATATAAAAATATACGAAGCATCTATAGAAAGTTCACAATACATACAAAGTAGTTAAATATTTATTTATTTATTTAAATAGATTAAGGGGCACCACTAGCAGTTGGGGGTGCGGAAATAAGGAAATGGTTCATGCAGAAGGTCACTTTTGAAATACATCTTAAAGCAAGAGAGAGAGTCTATGAGGTGGATGTAAAGAGAAGGTGCATTCCAGACATACGAGATGGCCAACATAAAAACACAGGGATGGGAGATTGAGTGCCACGTGTGAAGAACAGAAAGTCAATTTACTGGATAAAAGAGCATGTGATAGGTGATGTATCTAGTGTGGCAGGTGAGATATATTGTGAAAAACTTTGAAAACAAAACCAAAGAGTTTATATTTTATTCTAGAGGCAATAGGAATACCTCTAGTTGATTGAGTAGCAAAATAACAGGAAGGTCTGAATTAAAAGAGAATCAGTTCTGAGGCAAAAAGTGTGGGGGAGAATCAAGAATGGTGAAAAGCTTTAAGATATGGAGATTGTAAAGATCTAAGCGAGACGTGATGAGAACCACAAATATATAGTTCAGGTGACTCTGTGAGTAGGAAAAGAGAGACAGATTCCAGAAATGTGGACAATGAAATGGCAATATTTGGTAGCTGATTAGATGTAGAGGTTGAGAGAAGTGCGGAGTTAAGGATAATGCTGAGATTATCAACCTATGAGATTGGAAAGATGATGGTACTTCTAACAGAAATACTGAAGTCTAAAAGAAGAGAGGGTTTAGGGTGGGAGGAAGAATACAATCAGTTTTGGACATACTGAGTTTGAGACGTCTGTAGGACAATAATAATTTCATCTGTCTTTCCTCCTATTCTTCAAGGGTCTTTCCCAATGACAATGATGTCATAAAGGTACACCAACATTTGCAGGTTTATGTCTCAAACTATTTTCTCCATCATTTTTCTAAAGTGGAAGATGCTCCTGAGAAACAGTAGGACATAGGGCATATGTTCAAACTGGGAAAAATCCAACTGGAGAGATGAAATTGTCATCTACTTGTCTTCCTCTCCCATGGGAACCTGGGAACATACACTGCACAAAGCTGAGAACCTTTGGATGTCAAATAGATAATTCAAGTCAGTTTGAATTCTTGGCATGGTGCATTGGTCCACTATAGTTCCTTTATTCAGCATCCAAAAGTTTCCATGCATATGTATCTTCCCATTCTTCAATACCATCATCATAAGATCATATGGGCTGTTGGACTCTGTGATGATGCCATTAACCAGAAATTTCTTTAGATGGTCCCTGACTCCATCAGTCACAGACAAAGGAATTTTCCTAGATCTTTCACCGAATGGTTAGATATTGAGCTGGATCCCGTGGTTTCTGCTGAGGCTCATCCTACATCTCACTGGTGAAGTGAGAACAAACTTGTCCTCTTGCCCCATTGCTGCCTCAGTGACTTCTTCCATTCTTCTGATACTGAAGAATCTCCAAAGTCAAATTTCTCTCCATTTGCCTCCCCAATCCCCACCCCCTGCATGCATTTATTATAGAAGCACACATTGCAAAGGGAAAGACTTTAAAGATGTAAATTAATATACAAATTAAATATAAAGGAAATATGAGGAAAGGCACTATCTGTATCCAGAGAAATAATTGATAAATAGAAGTATGTATAGAATAATTTTACATTATATATGCCTATTTATGTCTAATGGTAGCCATCTCTAGGGTGGCAGGAGAAAAAAAAATTTACATGATAACTTTGTTGTATATTTAGAGGGAATAGCGAGTTATAAATGGCAGATTCACAGTTTCATGTGCAATCATCTTTGTACTGTAATGGAAATGCTTATTTTGTTCTGTGAATTGAAAGCAAGATAATTTTTTTCAAAAAGGAAATAAATGAGGATAAAAAGATTTAAATTAAATGAGAAATTAAAAACAAACCTAAGAGAAAAAATTAGGCATAAATGCTATGCCATCTGCAGGTGAAGACTGAAGCAGAAAAGGTGACTGAATTCCTCAATCTCTTAGGAAAGAACAGTTCAGTCACTCTTCAAGATTTGTTGAGGTGGAAGTAGCTTGGTTATTGGGATCATTTACCTTGGAAAGACAGAGAGAGAGGGAGAGAGGGAGAGAGAGAGAGAGAGAGAGAGAGAGAGAGAGAGAGAGAGAGAGAGAGAGAGAGAGAGAGGAACGGAGGGAGGAAGAAATAAAGGAAGGAAGAAATAAGGAAAGACAGAGAGAGAGAAGGAAAAAGAAAGGAAGGAAGGAAGGAGGAAGGAAGGAAGGGAGGGAGGGAGGAAAGAGGGAAGGAGGGAAAGAAAGAAGGAAAGAAAAGGAAGGAAAAAAGAGAAAGAGAGGGAGGAAGGGATGGAGGGAGGAAAAAAGGGAAAGAAGGAAAGATAGAAGGAAAGATGGAAGGATGGAAAGGAGAAAAAGAGAAAGAGCAAGGGAGAGAAGAAAATCTCATTCTGTTAATTTTGTTTCTCTCCAGGCTAATGAAAGATTTGCAAAGATAAAGGCAAGAAATACTGATCTGAGAGGAAAAAATAAAATCCTTAGTGACCAGCTTCGAACAGCTCTACAAGAAGAACACGAATATCATATAGCAAAGCTATCAGCCCAAGAAATGTATGTTTTTATCATTTACAGGCTGCTATTTCAGTATGCTGCCACCAAGTGGTGAGAATTCATCAAAGTTTAAGTGGTCAGGAATCGCATGCTTTTCCTGAGATTCACTTTGGTGGTTCTTCATTCAAACTCATTCCAAATTTTCACCTATAAATTTTTCAATAATGCAACGATATGTTAGACTTTTAGCCACACTAACATGTCATGCCCCAAGTCTGGCTGTCTTTACTTTATTGAATATGGTTTCCCCACCTTGGAGCAGGTCAACCAACTTTAGAACTAGCAATACTGTTTCATTTCTAAATTACACATAAGAAAAGAATCACAATGACTGTTCACCAAGCGCCACCCCGCCACACACACACACACAGATGCCCTTTGAAGTAAGAACCAGGTAATTAAAAGCAAATGCTTCTTAGAGTAACACTTAAAAAGCTTGTCACCATTTGAAATTGACCAAGAATAACTCAGGTCATTTCACAGAAGACAGATCTTTCATGGATTATTAGAAAATTGAGGAATGCTTTAGAGGATAACCTGATTAGCTTAAAACGAAGTGGCATCCTCAGCTCTACATTTGCCCTACATTTGCGAGATGAAGAATAAGAAAATACACACACATACTAATCTGGGAAAAAACACTGTGTTTAATTGCAATTTAATGTTTTTAATTTGCCAGTCTCCCTGGTCTGAGTAAAAAGAGTGGGATAAGTCCAATTTTAGAAAGTTTACTCAATTCAATTAACAAGAACTTATACATCATCCTAGAAATACAAAAGCAATGGAAATTTTTCCTTCATCTCTTGCTTGATTTATTTTTCTTCCTGTGATTTGGAGTATCAAAGGAATTTATTGAAAAGTCCACTTTAACACAGAAGAAACAATGAAGGGTCAGAAAGATTTTCTGGTTTGCTGTTTTTGTTCATTTGGCCAGATACCATGAATTGTTGAATACTTTATGCTTTTTTTTCATCTTATTTGGTGATTGAAATTTCCTCCTTTTGAAGAGGAATATCTTTTAAAAACTTCAACTCACTAAAATACAGGGTTTTTTTTTCCTGGTTAGAGTTGACAAATTAGAAGAAACTATCATTGAGAAAAGAGCCTTCTTAACCAAAAGGCTGACAGACATCAAAGCCCTAGAAGAGGCAATAGAAAATCTCCGGAACCTCTATCGGTATGTAACCTTTTAAACTTTATATACCATGGTGACTTTGCTTACCTTGTTCATTTTAAAACAGGTGATAGTTATAATAGCTGACTTTTAAATAGTTCTTAACGTGTGCCAGGTACTGTGCTAGGTGCTTTACAGTTATTATATCATTTGCTCCTCACAACAACCCTGGGAAATGGGTGCTATTATCATCCCTACTTCACAGATGAGACAGAGGTTAAAAGTCTTGCCCAAGGTCACATAGCTAGCAATTGTCAGAGGCTAGATTTGAACTCGGGTCTTCCTGACTCCAAGTCTAGCACTCTATCCATTGGGCAACCTTTAATCGTAGACCTATGTTAGGTCACAAAGAACTATAGGAAAGCAAGTCTTTCTGTTTAGCCACTTGGACAGTTACAATCAATTTGTTCCATTTTTGTTAGCATAATATTTGCATGCCCATCAAATGGGTACCTCTATGGAAACAGAGAAGCACGAGGCTTCCTGAACAGTTCAAATTACAGTTTCATTACTAGGATGTTACCTTATGGTGTTATTTCTGCCCCAATGTTTCTATGGTTAAATTCCCTGTTCTCAGGGACAAAATAACACTTGTCATCAGGTGTCAGTTATGTGTCAACATCATGCGGCCTCCAAAATATAAATCACGTGCTTTCTCTGATGTTTAAGATGATTGTGAAGTGGTGCAGTACATCGTTAGCTCTGTACTATGGAAGACTTGAATTCAAATCAGGCCTAAGACATTTATATACCTCCGTTATTCCATTTGTAAAATGGGAAAAAATGATAGTATAGGGCTGCTAGGTGGCGCCATAGGGCAGAGTGCCAGGACTGAACTCAGGAAAACTTCTCTTCCTGCATTCAAATCTAGCCTTGGACACATACTAGCTATGTGATCCTCTGCAAGTCACTTAACCCTGTTTGCCTCTGTTTTCTCATCTGTAAAATGAGCTGAATAAGAAAATGGCAAACCACTCTAGTACCTTTGCCAAGAAAACCCCAAATGGGGTCACGAAGAGTCAGACATGACTAAAATGACTGAACAACCACAAGTAGTACTTCTCTCACAAGGTTTTTTTGAGGGTCAAATAAGATAATATTTGTAAAGTGCTTTGCAGATTTTAAAGTGCTATATAAATAAATGTTAGCTATTGTTGTTATTAGTAGACACCAACTGCTATCTTTCCCCATCAGACTTATGATCATATGCTTTCAAAAGTCCCCTTCTTCACTGAACAACTGGAATTTAATTTTCATTTAAATGTCAAACTTTTAAAAACGATTTGCAGAAAAAATTATTTACCCACATTCTTCAAGAATGTATCCACTCTATAAAGTGAGGAACGCTTTTGCTAAGAAACCACTTTGAACCCTGCCAGGGCCTATTCTATGGAGTCAAACTCTTTTTTAGTATATTAATCATTTCCACTTTTTTTCCAGTGTCTTGCATCACAAATATCTGGGTCTGTTCTATGGGGTCATTGTCTTTGGAATGAAATTCATGATTCACAGACATGATCCTGGGGGCTTCACTTTTCGAAGGGTGAAGTTATCAATCACGGGAAGCAAAGTGACTAGCTGGAAAACTATCATCATAATTCATGCATGAGCTAAGGTAGACTTGGTCTAGGAGGGTGGCGGGGGAAATAGGATTGATATGAGTGACATCTTGTAGAGTCGATTAATAGCACTAGATGACTGCCTGGATATAGGAAAACAGTCAGCAAGTATTTATTAAGCACCAACTGTGTGCTAAGCATTATGCTAAGGATTGGCGATAGGATAAGGATAGACATAGGGACTGGATCCCTGATTTTATTTTATTTATTTATTTTTTTTGCTTTTTGGCAGGGCAGTTGGGGTTAAGTGACTTGCCCAAGGTCACACAGCTAGTACATGTGTCAAGTGTCTGAGGCCGGATTTGAACTCAGGTCCTCCTGACTCCAGGGCCGGTGCTCTACTGACTGCGCCACCTAGCTGCCCCCCTGATTTTATTAATGTAAGAAATTCCCAGGTGAAGAAGCTCCTCTTCTTATGCAGGTTGGCACCTTCACTGCAACTTAAAGTGTTAGAGAGGTGGCTGAAGTACTGACATATTGAGTGACTTCCTGAAGATCACAGAGCCAGTATATGTCAGAAACCAGAGTTGCACTTGAATCTTCCTGGGTTCAAATTGGACTCTCCATCCAGTATGTCATGCTGCCTGTTAGGGGGATGAGGATGTGAAGACAAAAAAGTAAATGGTCACTTTCCTCAAGGAGCTTACATTCTGTTAGGGGAGACAACATGTATATAAATACAAAATGCAAAATAAGTACAAGATAAAATTTGTAAGGTTGGGGAGTGAGGAGAGTGTTACCAGGTAGAGGGAGTAGGAAAGGATTCACATAGAAGGTGTGGCATAGTTTTGAAAGAAACAAGGCGATTCTAAAATGCAGAAGTGAGGTGGGAGTGCATTCCAGGCATGAGGGAAAGTCAGTGAAAAGATTTGGACATGAAAAAAGTGTCCTATGTAAAGAACAAGGAGTGGACCATAGTTTGTGAGAAGAGAAAGTAATTTATAACAAGAATAGGATATTAAGTTGGGATTAGATTGTGAAGGATTTTGAAGGCAAAACAGAAAAGTTTATATTCAATTACAAAGGTAATAGGGAGTCATTAAACGTTGATAATAGGAGTGAATTGTACTTTAGGAAAATTATTTTGGCAGCTAGGTAGAGTATAGATTGGTGAAAGGAAAGACATGAGGCGGGGAGCATGTGCTTAAGGTTCTTAACTTGAATTTTATTTCTCCTGAGATCTTGGTAATTTCAGTCCTTGTTTTCTTCTATTTCTCCATCACTCATTTTCTGACTCCTTCCCACTTGATGGTGGATCCCGCAAGGGGTAGGCATCAAATCTGTCTCAACACTCTCTCATGCTGAGGAATTGCTTTTTCACTGGCCTTAGTCCTTGACCTAAGTGACTTCTGGGAGAAGATAACTGGCCTCTGCTGGTTTCCAGTGCCCTTTCCTTTAGACCTTATGCAAGCACACACAATGCTCTATTGTTTATATAATCTGCTTCAGCTTCTTTTCCTCCTACTCTGATCCCAATCATAGGTCATCCTCTTTCTTTTCTCCTAAATCCCTATTCTCAATTCCCACTGTGAGATCAGAATTTGTTTTACTTACAACTACTCTCTCCCTGAATATGCTCTTCCTCTCTGTTATTTCCCCTTCCCCTCTCCCTGTTCTCTCCTCTTTCCCTTTTAATGACCACATGTATTCTACCCTCCATTGATCTGTTCAGATGGAAGTGAAATTGATGTGCACTCCCCCTACTCCTTTATTGTTTATATAGATAGATTTCTACTTGCATACCTCAATTATATAAGCTAAATTCCCACACCATTATTGCCTTTTCTTTCTTAGTGTATCCCTTTCCCCCTCTCTTTCCTTTCTTCTTCTAAGATCATCAAAACATAAAGTCACTTCCAGATCCTTCTAATACTTAACTCCTTATAGGCCCTGAAGACATTCAGATCACCTCCTCATTAGAATATAAATACATCATCCCTGTGTAATCTCTTCTGATTACTCACTTGTATTTACCTTTTCATGTTTCTCTTGACTCTTGTGCTTGTATTTCAAAGTTTCCACTCAATTTTTGTCTTTTATCAAGAATGCTTGGAAGTTCTCTATTTAATTAAAGATCCATTTTTTTCTCTATAAATATACTCATTTTTCTGGGGAAATTATTTTTGGTTATAAGCCTACATCTTTTGTCCTTTGGAATATTGCATTCAATGCTCTCCACTATTTATAGTGGTAGCTAATAAATCTTCTGTAATCTCGACTATTGTTCTTTGATACTTAAATTCTCATTGGCTGTTTGTAGTATTTTTAGCAAGAAATTCTGTTTAAGCTCTGATATTCTTAGGAGTTTTCATTTTGGGGTTTCTTTTGGAAGGTGACCAGTGGATTCTTGTTATTTTCATTTTTCCCTACTGTTCAAAAAAAAAATCTAGACAGTTTTCGTTCATGATTTCTTGAAATATGACATCCAGTGCATGTGGGGAGGGTGGAGGAGGGTGCTATCAGGCAGTCCAATGATTCCTAAATTGTCTTCCTTGATCTATTTTCCAACTTGGTGTTTTTTAATAAGATATTGTTAAAATTTCATTTTATTTTTTCCAATCTTTTGACTTTATTTTCATATTTGTTGTTGTTTCATGGAGTCACTACTTCTGTTTGGTTCATTCATATTTTCAGGGAATCTATTACCTAGGTAAGGTTTGTATCTGTTGTGCTTAATTCTCTAAGCCTTTATCTCTCTTAAAGTTCTGATTTCTTTTCTAATTATTTCCTTGCACACTTTTGTTTCTTTTACAATATTACTTTTAACTCTAAAAAACAAAATTCCAATTTATCTTTTAGGCAAACTGTGTTTTTTCTTTGAGGCTTTGCTTATAGGTCTTTTCTGGGTTATTCTCCTGATCTGGGTTTGTGCCATGATCATCCCTGGTACCATAAGAAGTCTTCATTGTGAGTGTCTTTTATTGTTCCCAGATTAAGGCTTTGTGTTAGGGCCAGGTTTTGTGTACTTTTGGAGGGACTATTAGGATCTTATTTGATTCTGGTTTATGTGGGATCCTGCTGCTAGGTTCTCTGGGTATTGAGTATTAAGTGCTATGTTTTTCAGGGTTCACCGATGTGGTTTAACCAGGGAACTGCAGACTTTCAGTGGGCCCTATGTGATCTGATCTAGGGTATCATATGATCACTGCCTTCTTGGACTTTCCAGTTCCAGACCCCAATTTGGGTCAAGGTGACACAGCTGGAGACTTGTTCCTTGGTGGAGTTCTAGTAGATATTTTCTGCCCCACCCTTCCCCCTGTCAACTAGCTAGGAGGCAACAGTGCTGCCTGCTACCCTTGGCCCTAAATCTACAATCTTGCTTTCAGATCTTCCACAGCTAACCTAGCCCTGTTCTGAGCCCAAGGCCAGGTTTGTGTTCATTTCCTACAGTCAAAGCAACAATGCTTATGGCCCTGTGTGTAGCTCAGGAGTTGAGTCTGCAATGCTGGTCCATTCTTATTCCACATTTCCTACCATGGTCACTCACCTATGGGCCAAATTTCTGATCTTGGGCTGAAAAAAAGAAATGATTCACTGTGGTTTCTGGTTAAATCTTCTGATCACCACTTGGTCTGGAGTTTTCCCTAGATTTTTGCTAGAGTAGTTGTTGGGGAAACTAAACTGTACTATTTCCTCCTATTGTGCCATCTTTGTTTATCTCTAATCTTCCATTTTTAAACTGAGATTCTTTCAAATTTCAAGAACCTATATTACTTTTCTATTTTCTTTGGTGTCAGATATAAGCTTGCCCCAGAATTCAAGGTCCTCCAACAATTTGTTCATTCCAATTCTCCTAATTTCATTCCTTATTAGCTTCCTATTTGTTTATTTATATATGATATATAAAATATAAATGTACATACTTATATTTTTCTATTTATTTATATTATTTATTTATTTGTTTCTATATCTTTCTGTACTATATCCCTCTACCTGATATAGCTCTCTTCTCTTTCTTAACCACTTATATCAACCTATTCAAAATGCACCTCTGGGAAGTCTTCCATGAGGGCCATACCAGAATCTGTTCACTTGGATACTTGTCACTCTATACTGCTGATGTATGTATTTTGTGCTATATTGATTCAATCAATCCATAAGCATTGATTGAACATTACTATCTGTCAGGTACTATGCTGGCTTTGGGAAAACAAAAATGAAAATTACTCTCAAGGAGTTTGTACACTCTACATGACAGCCATATACACAGATAAGTGAATGTACAAAATATATGCAAAGAAAAAGCAAACAGTAATTTTGAAGGAGAGGCCAAAGCAGTTAGGTGCTTAAGAAAGATATCTTGAAGGAATAGCACTTAAACTAAACTTGGAAGGAAACTAAAGATTTTAAGAGAGAAAATGAAGAAGAAGTGCATTCCATTTATGGAGGACATCGAATGCAAAAGCACAGAGGTGGGAAATGAACTTCCAAATTTGTGAAGAAAAGCAACAAGGCCAGTTTATCTGGACTATAAGATAAATGAAGGAGAATAATTTGTAATAAGCCTTGAAAGCCTCAAAAAGTTTTGAAGAGTTTCAAAACCCAGATAAAAGAATTTCTATTTACCTAGAGCTAATAAGGAGTCCTGGAGTTGACTGAGAAGGGGAGTGAGGTATGTAGACCTGTGTTTTAGGAATATCATTTCTGCAGCTGTGTGGAGAATAGTTTGGAGAGGGGAGAGAGATTCAAGTCAGGGAGACCAATTATAAGGCTATTGGGTGATACAGTGGGTAGAGGGCCTGGCCTGAAGTCAGGAAGACTCATCTTCCTGAGTTCAAGTCTGGTGTCAAGACACTTTCTAGCTGAATGACCTTGGGCAAGTCACTTAACTCTGTTTGCCTCAGTCCCTTATCTGAAATGAGCTGGAGAAGAAAATGGCAAACCATTCCAGTATCTTTGCCAAGAAAACTCCAAATGAGGTCATGAAGAGTCAGACACAATTTAAAGCAAAAATGAACAAAAGTAAAAGGTTCTGCATAAGTAATGAGGACCTGCATAAGGATAGTTGTGGATTGAAGAAATACATGAGATTTGTGAGATTTAATTAGAAGTAGAATCAAGAAAGCTTGGCAACCAATTGGTTATATGGTATGAGGAAGAGTCATATAACAAGGACACCCCAATGTTGAGGATTTAGATCACTAGAAGGATAAGGATGCCCTTGACTGCAATAAGGAAGTTAAGAAAAGGTATGGGTTTTGAGAAAATGAAAATGAGTTTTATTCTAAATTGAGTCTGAGATGCTTCAGGAACACCCAGTTCAAAATATCTGATGTTAATTATTAAATGTTATCATTACATTGGGTTGTCAAAAAATTTTTCACTTGTTCTTTTAAGTTTGTGTTCTGCAACTCAACTAGAGAAGAAATTTCTTCAGGGCAAGTATTATATTTTCTATTGCACATAAATTCAATGTGAATTTATTATTATTAAATTTGAAATATTGCGTTTTATTGCAGAACAACAGTAGAATCCTATCGTAAGCAAATAGACTTCCTGAAAGGAAATTGGGCAAAAGAAAGTCAAAAAAGGTAAATTTATTTTTAAAATTCACTTTGTAAAAGGTGACTTAGAAATTCCTGATGAGGACACAGTAATTTGTATATCCATGAGGGAGAAAACAGTCACTTATTGATTATTGGAGTTCAAAAAGACTAGTTTTACAAAATGAAATTCTGTTTATCTCTAAACCTTTTGTCTCTATGTAAAAGAATTGGGATTATCAGATGTAAAATAGATAAATAAAGAGTATTAAGAAGCACTTAAAATGTGTACATTTATGGAATGCAGCTCTCACATCAAGAAAATTAGATCAATATATGAAAGTCAATAACCTTAGAGAAACGACTCTCAGAGATCTCAGAGATCATTCATTGGTGTTATTCCATTCAATATTTTTATCAGTGACTTGTGTGAAAGCATAAGTGGTGTGCTTCTCAAATTTGGAGATGACACAAAGCTAGAAGGTTTAGCTAAACCATTTGTTGACAGAATTGGAATTCAAAAAGATCTCAATAGGATAAAATGATGGACCAACTCTAAGAAGAAGAAATTTGATTTGGATAAATGTGAAGTCCTACAACATTTAAAAAACTGTACATATGCAAGATAAGGAAGCCATGATGACATTAGTTCTCATGAAGAAGATCTGGGGGGGGGGGTCTCATTCAACTATAAATTCAGTATGAGTTTATATTATGATCTGATAACTAAAAAAGCTAATTATCATCTTTGTCAGCCTTAATAGAAGTATATTGAATAGAATAAAGGCTTTGATAGTTCCTTTGTGCCCTAACCCAAGAAGATCATAAGTAGAACATTATGTTCAGTTCTATAGGTTGTATTTTAAGAAAGACCTTGAAAACCTGGAATGTGTATAGAGTTAAACAACCACTATGTTGAAGAAACTGAAAATGAAGCCATTAGGATTATCTAGTAGAAGGAATTGGGGATTTTTAACTTGAAGAAGGAAAGATTTGGGTTGAGAGTAGAATGGCAAGGAAGAAACACAAAAGGCTATCATATAGAAGAATATTTATCTTTGGTGAGGACATATATCCCTCTATTATATTTCATCTGATGTTTCTGATCAGAAGGTCATTGATTAGAGCTATTCGTATTGTTATGTATCTCTAAGAACCTCAAATTATCTTAAACGAATGGGAGACTCCTTGTTGCAAAAGAGACTAGAAGGTGGCATTTTGTTCTGCCAAATAAAAGTGTCTACATATTCAATTTGCAATCAGATCAATGGGATCTAATATTCTCTATGTTCTATAGTTTGGGGTTGGTTTTGTGTGTGTGTGTGTGAGAGAGAGAAAGAGAGAGAGAGAGAGAGAGAGAGAGAGAGAGAGAAATGGTGAAGATGTGATCCATTGTTGAATATCATTGGGAAAGCTTTCTTGTTACCTGCAAGGGCCTTCTCTGTGGCTCCTGGTACCCACTACCAGTACCTGCTGTACTGGTGAACATAACTCAATTGTTCTGGGCTAAATCCAGAATCATCTAGGTTCTCCCTATCTGTACTATCTCTCTCTCTATTTTAATGTGAGCTCCTTGAAGGCAGGGATTGTCTTGCTTTCTATTTATATTCCCAGTGCATAGTACAGTGATTTACTGTACTATGTAAGTGTGGAAAAAAAATGTTTTTTCATTCATTTATTACCCAACAGGAAATGCAGAGGAGTTGCCCAAGACCTGACTGAGCATGGTTTGAGGGCTTCATAAGACTGATCTCCCACCTTTTGTTTCTCATCTGGGTCACTATCTAATCTAGTACTTCCATCACCATGACCTCATCTAGTACAGTCAGCCTCATGCTATCAATGTAATGGTACATATCAATACCCTCACAAAATGGGACCTCTTTCATTTCTCTACCCACCAGAAGGTGACAACTGGAGAGAGAGTTCAAGTGGTCCTGGGGAAGGATGGTAAAGGCATATATTTTACTGTCTATCCTATGTGATAGCAAAGCACTTCTGACTAGTCTCAGCCACAGGAGCATAAAAATGCCATTGATGAGATCAGTAATCTCAGACAATTTATCTGGGACCTAAGCAACATGGTCCACCCCACTGACAAGGTAAAGGGTGGCCACAATGATAGATATAACAACTTTGTTCAGATACTTATAGTCCTTTATAAGCCACAAGGCATCATCTTCCTCACTGACTACATGGGGTTTTTATAAGGGGATGTGGTGTGGCAAACTACTCTAGACTCCTAGTTTTCCATCATTAAGGAGGAAGTAACTTTCACCTCTCAAAGGACCTGGTTCTTTTGATTTTAACTACATGAGATGATTTGGGCAACTAAAAAGGTTTCCATTTGACCCTGCCTACAATAACCAGCAAAGTGGTCACGGTAGCTTCTATATGTATTCCAACTTTCAAAAACATTCCTTCTTTTAGCAGCCTGTTCCCCAAACCCCGGTAGAAACTGTGGTGGCCCAATGGACCCACTAAGAGTCTCCTGCTATAATTAATAACCCAGCTGCCAATATCCAGAAATCCTTTATATCCAAGTGGGGTAAGACTTTAGGAAATGCCTTACACTTAAGCAGGACTAGAGGGCCCTTACTGCCCTGGGGATGAATGTCACCTTATATCTTTACTAGCATCTGCAATGTATGGTAATCAGTCATCTCTTTATCAACCCAACATTTCAGGAGCCACACCAAAAGCTCCTTACAAGAGAAGAAATTGTAACCCTCTGGCCACCAAACATCCTGCCATCCCCAGACAACTTATCTGTGTGGACATCCATATTTGCCAGACTAGTGACCTCCCACTCAAATCTTACCAGTTTGTGTGCCTAGGTCTGTCTAGGTAAAGCCTGGCATTGTTTGAATGGAGTTCTACCCAAAAGAGTGATTTTAATCACTCCAATTGCAGGCTAGTCATAAGGCATGGAGACCAATGGCAGAACAGCATAGATCCAGTCTATTAAATCCCTCTCTTTTAGAAATTTCACCCTGTCCTTTGTTCTCCCCAAAAAGAGAACTGGCTATAAAGGAAACTCATCTTTATGTGACCAGGTCTGCATAAATCTCCATCTCTCCAATGATCTTAAGAGAGACAAAGGATAATACCCATCTGAGGTCTCTAATTGATTCAACAGGTTTTTTAAAACTAAATTTTCTGAGATTCTCAGGCTA
Source organism: Trichosurus vulpecula (assembly GCF_011100635.1). Classification (NCBI taxonomy): domain Eukaryota; kingdom Metazoa; phylum Chordata; class Mammalia; order Diprotodontia; family Phalangeridae; genus Trichosurus; species Trichosurus vulpecula. The sequence goes on along the minus strand of NC_050580.1, from coordinate 214,560,624 downwards.
ATGAAACTTTATGGCTTGGAAAAGTTCCAGATTGGCTCTTTGGACCATGCCCCCACCAACCAACCATCATTTAATGACTCATCCTCTTGTTACTTTAATTTTTCCTGTAGTCCACTATGTTCCTTGGTGGTGAAAGCCCACCTTTATCCAGAGGTAACAATAGATAAACACAGGGTCTCTTACTATCAGAATCAGTGACCAATTCTCTTCTTCACACCCGTTCTTATCATCCTTCCTTAAAACCCTAACCCCAATGAGATTCAACATTTTCCAGTGAAATCTCTTGAGTCAGAGGGCATACTTTGCACCAGTAGCCTACAAGTCCTGGCCCCCATCACCATCGCCCCTTTTACCTGTGCTGTTACTAAGTCTTTCGGTTCTAGTGCTCAACCCTTGCTCTCTTCAGTGAAGGCAAGAAGTCTTGCCCTCTAAGGTATAGCTTCAAAGAGTCCTAGTCCTAGCCCTGGTCAATGACTTTTGGACCTAAAAGGATATAGCTTCCTCGAATTCATGGCTCTGAGGCACAGCCCTTGCTTTTTCCAGAGAAGTCTGAAAGGGTGGCAACAAGGCTGTATAAGGAAGTGCAGTTGCCAGGAAACTTAGTCAGCTTTGTTTAGCAGCTGTTGATCTGAAGGGAAGTACCACTGGTCCATTGATTCAGTTGGATTCTGACAGAAAAGGATGATTCCAACAGTCATTGTGGGAGGCTTTAAAAGCATCATAATGACACTTATCACTATCAGAGGCTGGTGGTAAATGGGAACAAGATATAGAGGCTGGAAGTGCAGGCAGCAAAATCTATAGAAAGGAATAGAGAAGGGGAGAAAGGAGGAATACAACCCAGAGGAGCAGGGGTGAGGGCTGGGGGAGGAAGGTATAGAAGGAAATCCCAAAGAATCAGATAATGACTGTGAGAAGGAAAAACTGATCCCTGGGCATCAGCTGAGGGTAGGAGACACTCATGCTCTCAAAGGACCAATAACGACTGATTCACTGACTAAGGATTTGAGTGGAGGGGTTTATACAGTTCTTTATAGATATCTCCATCCCCATATGCATAGAGATGGGACTTATCTCCAGGTGCAGGGCAGTGGTGGGATTCAAATAAATTAACAATCAGTCCCCTAATGACCTTTTTGTTTTGTTTTGTTTTGGAAACAGTCACTTAGTAAGCATTTGTTAAGTACTGGACAGCCTCAGTCCAAATGATGCATAAGTCACTAACTATGTGAGTATGGAGCAGATCTCAGGTTATTTTTGCTCATCCTATATTTGACATCATCTGGGCTCTGACACTTACTTCACAGTGGCTAGCTAATCTGGGTGCCTTGAGAATATAACAAAAAGAATAGAAGTCCCACCAGAAGCAGAAGCTTGAGCCATTCTCCATCACAGATAGAAGTAAAACTCTCTTCTCACTAGTCTCCCAGGCCAGTTTTTTCTCCCACCTCTTTCCTTCCAATTCATCCTGTGGCACTGTCCATACAGTCTCCACTGATGGCAGACAAGGATGCACTCTGCTTGTCTGCCCCAGCACTAACTCTTAAATCTGCCAGCACCAGCCCCGCAGAAGTCCTTCACCCTGCAACTGAGTTCTGACACTTCCTTGTCCATTGAAATAGAGAATGATGTAACCATGGTGGGAGGCTTGAAGCTAAGCCAATTAAAGTGTACACGAGAAGGAAAAGAGTGGGAGACCTGATAAGTCCTGATAAGCTGGATTCTCACTGCAGCAGGCAGCTGTGACGTGATCTGTGCCACCTGTGAGAAGAGGACCCTGTCCGTGTCCTCTGCCTGTGGCTGCTGCCTGCTCCCTCCAATAGTCCTGCACTCTCCTGTCCCCATCCTACATTCCACGGGAATCTACACCATGGCCCTCACTTCTGCTATCACCTTGTCGATGTGGGATGTCCACAAACAGGTAGTGGTCATCAAAGACGAGTCTCTGCAGACTATTCTATCAGGAAAATGATATGACTCAGCATGGCATCCCAGTGATGAATCTGTTTGACGGAAGGCCTACTGTTTCAATCCTACCCTTTCCACGTGGAATCTGGTTTCTGACAAACAGGATTCCTTGGCCCAGTGTGCAGACTACAGGAACAGCTTACTGTCCCAGGAGGCCATGCTGGGCTCTGGACCCCTCACCGTCATCCCGAGATGCATGTCCAATTCAGGAAGACAAGCTACTTGCTTGTTCTCCATGCCTCATTTGGTCCAACAAAAGACCATTTTGGCCTACCTGGAGAGCCAGATGGCAGCCGTGCTACATTACAGTCCAGCCATGAATGTTGCCACTTGCTCCTCATCTATGCACGGTACCTAGTCAATGAAGGGTTTGAATATTGGCTTCAAGAATTATGCAAGGTTTTGCTGGGGCTGGTCCATTACTCTACTGGAAGTCAGTGGCAATCAATGGTGGTGGGCTTACGAAAGCAAGAAGTCCTCAAAGAGCTGCTTCCGGTCATCAGGCAGAACCTGCGCTTCCAATGACTGTTCACAGAGTACCAGGAGAAGATGGACATCCTGAGGGACAAACAGCAGCCTCCAGCTTTCTGGATTTGGCTTGCTCTAGGAGAAACACTGCTTCCTAGCACTGACCACTGACACAGCCATCCATAGGACATCGCAATTCTAATCACGACGGCTACATTGCTCAGTAATTGTACCAAAATTAACCTGTCCTCATCTGGTTTTTAATTTTTAAATATTTATAAAAGAGACCATTTTTCTGAGAAGGAACAAGGGGCAAGCAATGCTTTTTGTGAGTATGAAATAAATGAACACAGTATTGGATACAAAACTCAAAAAAAAGAGTAAGGAATATAAATTTGAGCCCACCTTAGAGAGAACCCTGATTACAAGTGCCATTTTAACAACTGGTTTGCCCGAACTCCACATAAAATTGGGTATCAGTTCTGCTGAACTGGTGTGTAAGGGCTGAATCCCACTTCTGGTGCAAGGTAAGTAAAGGATAGTCCAATCTTGCCCATCTCAATGATGATAGCATTATGCCAAGAAATAGGATAGGTTATCAGAATTCAGTCTGGGAAGGCCAATGCATTGGTGGGAGGAGGGAGGAAGGGGTGATTAGCAAGACAACTAGTAAGTTTGCACATCAAATTGAAACTTCATCACAAGTCAGAGTCATAATATGTACCCTAGGTCACAAAACTGAGTCTAAAAAAAATCAAAGGATCACATACCAATGCATACCCCCACTACATACATGTATCCCTTTCACATCACGACTTTCTCCATCATGGTTTCAACATATCACAGGCTGGCATAAGAAATTATATGGGAATTTGGGGGGAATTTCTCCTTCTCACTTAGCACCTCATACTACCTTTTCTGTGACTGCTATTTTCTGAAGAGTATGTGTGTCAAAGTAGAAATCAGCACCATGAATTATTTTTATAGCGTTGTAGTTCCATGAGAGTCATTAAGCAATTATCTTCTTGCTTTGCATTTTGATTCTTTTAAAACAAAAATGTCCACTAAGCCATCATTCTATATGTGCTCTCTTCCAGCGTTATAAATCAATGGAAAATAATCCACCTTCAGAAACAGCATGAACAATGGATGAAAACAGAAGAGGACAATATCCAAGAAATCATTCAAAAAATTGAGTTTGTTGAAAAGAGGAGAGTCGAAGTATTTCACGAGGTGGGGGAACTTTTTTAAAAAAATAAATGGAGATTTTAAGAAAATCAGACATCCCTTTAAAAAAATTCCTGGTTGACCACTTAAACAAGTATGATAAGCATTTATTGTCTTTTTAAAACTGTATTTTCCTGTTAATCAGTCTCATATTTAAGAACAGATAATTTCATTTTCTTAAGAAAATTATCCATTTACTGTATTTCTGCAGTAGAAATTTACCAAAGGATAAAGAAGTGTGCTCAAGAATATGGTTGTATGTTCACATATCTTTGAAACACTTGGTTGGAAAATCATCTGGGGTTTTCAGCAAAGGCAATGTCCAAAGGAAAATATCTTTAAGAATTTGAGGAGGAAAATGATTCATTTGGATTCTCTGCATGGCTCCAAAGCCTGTTCTATAGCAATAATAATAGAAATAGTAGTTAGCATTTATAGAGTACGTTAAGGTTTACAAAAATGCTTTATGAATCTTACCTCATTTTATCCTCACAACATGTGTGGGAGGTAGGTGCTATTATTATCATCTCCATCCTACAAATGATGAAAATGAGGGAAATCGAGGTTAAATTACCTACCCTGAGTCAACAGAGTAAGTATCTGAGGCATAATTTGAACTTGGGTCTTCCTAACCCAAGTACAGCACTCTAGCTACGTCTGTAAAATTCCTACGTAATCATTGCTGAGGACATGTATAATGCAGATGATAGGTTTACTGTAGACAGATACTACTCTTTCGAATATCCCTATTTCTATTGAAAGTAACACCATACTTTCATTCACCCAGGTTCACAATCTTGACTCCTCATGCTACCTTAATCCACATTCACTCAAAATATTTTTATGACAGCTTCATGTTCAGTTCTACCTGTGAGCTTGTTGGAGCCAGCTCCTACTGACTCCAGAGAGCCAAGTGTGAAATGTTTAGTGAATTTTTTTTGCTAATTTCAAGTATATTTTGTCAATCAGTCACCAAGCCATGTCAACTCTATTGCCACCACACATCTCACATCTGTCCCCTTCTCTCCATTCACATGACCACCACCACCTGGTGTAGATTGTCATTATGACTTCTTGCCAGGACTGGTGCAATAATCTCCTAATTGTTTGCCTTTCTTCAAATCTCTCCCTTTTCCAATCTATCCTTCACGTAGCGATTGGTGAGATAGACCATCCTGAAGCACGAGTTAAACCATGTCATTCTTCTGCTCAATGTACTCCAAGGCCTCCCTGTTCACTCTAGAATGAGATACAATCTCCTCTTTGGGGATTTAAAGCCCTTAAAGCCTCCAACCTACCTTTGAGTTCATTATATACTATTCCCTTCTGCATAGGGAACTACAGAGGCCAGTGAGTACAATTTCAATGGGCCCAGACCAGCCACATAGAAAAGGGAAAGCAGAAGCTTGGAAAGAGGCAGTTCCCAAGGAGGCAATGCTTTTGCCAAAGTCTGTGCCATCTTATTTGTTAGTCTAGCCAGAAGTTCCTAAACTTATTTGGCTTACCACCCCCTTTTTAAAAAATGTATTTAGTACCCCAAAATCTAATTTATTTAACCCTTTAACAATTTTTTAAAAAAATTATGTCATTTCAAAAATATATAAAATATATTTTTTAAAATGATGCATCTTAAATTTAATAATTTATTATAAATTTGTGGGGGTTTTCCTGCATTGAAATTTTGATGATACAATATTGCATCATGTAGTGTCATATTGTAAACAAGTCATTACATACACATATTCCTGCTGATGCCAATGTGCAACACACACTCACCTGCCAACACTTGCTTGTTAAGACCTATTGGTGGACTTGACCACTGATTGGTTATAACTTGCATTTTGCGTATTTATTTGGAAAATAATGTAATCACTACAACTTAAACTCTACTACACAACAGATAAAGCATGGACAGTTTTTCAAAATTTTCTTCTCTTCTTTCCTTATGCTTCCACCACCCCCTTATTTTTATTCAACACCCTCCCCCGATTGCACCAAAGGCTACTTCCAACTCCACCCCCCCATATTTCCAGCACCCCCCAAGGGATGGTATCACCCACTTTGGGAACCTATAGCAGACAAACAAATATTACATTTCCCATCTCTGTGCCTTTGCAAAGGCTGTCCTTCCCCAAATCTAGAAAGTGCTCCCTTCTTACCTCTACTTCTTAGAATTCCTAGTTCCTCTAAAAGTTTGTATCACATATCATCTCCTTCATGAGGTGACCTTTCCTAATCGTCCAGTTTTTAGTGCCTCCTCCCTTTTGTACCCACCCCCCAAAAAATCACCTTGCACCAATTTTATGTATATTTTATATTTATTTTATATACTTCTATGCATATGTAAGTTGCTTAAGTACAAGGAATATTTTATATCTGACTTTCCCCTAAAAAACTGCCTAACATGTAGTAAGTGTTCAATACCTGCTTTATTGATTTTTTGATGATAATAGAAAGAAGTTCATTCCAGGAAACAATTTGTGTGTCTGTTGGAAAGTGTGAACCTGGCTACTAGTGGAGAATTACAGATCTCTTTTATTTTTATTTCAATAACTAGAGTATTACTTGTGATGAAAAGATTGTTGAACATGAAGAAAAGATAGAAGAACTTTCTGACCAATTAAAAATAGAAGAAGAAATATTTTCACAAATCGAGCAAGATGTAACTGAAGAATTAAAAGTAATAGAGGTAAATGTCATTGTAAATTAAAAAAAACTTTAAATATGTTCCCCTAATGTTACCTTTATCAGATGTTCAAAAAGATATAAACAACTACTAGCTTGCACCCCTACTTTCTCCTCCCTATAAAATCTCAGTCAAGAATATTCTTGATGAAAATATGAGAATAGATCAGCCATGTTTTCTCAAATGGCATTCTGCAGTGGTGCAAGTCTTCACATTCATCCAACTGACAGAAAGGACAGTGCATACAAAATTCCAGTGAATTAACTTGTGAATGATTATAAAAAAGCATCTGATTCAGTAGAGAAAAACTCAGCCTTAAAATGCTCCTACTGTTAAATATCTTCATGCACATGTTGAGACGATTTAACATTCCTCAATTCAACAACTATCCTTGATGATCTTTTAGATTCATCAGACAGTTGTTTTTTATCATGCCCATAGTAATAGATAACCCTTGCTGAAATTTTTTTCTAATTTTAAACATGACTTTATATTTTGTCGATCACCTACTCTTTGCAGGGAAAAATGTTATGTTCTAAAAAGAACTGGAAATTGGCAAAAGCTATAAATCAGAGCTCGATTTATTGTTTTGTTGATTGTCAAGATCACAGGTGTAAAACTCAAAGCCCATTCCTGAGTGCAGCTGAGCAGACTAAAATATAATGAGGAAATATTTAACAAAATAATCAAAAATACAATAGAACACAAACAACGTTAATATGTGGTTTCTAAGCCAACATATGCCCCACAGGGATGCTTAATATTGACTTTGGTGACCCTCATTTCTATTTAAGTTCAACAGCACTGATCTAGGACATCAGGAATTGGGGGGGGGGGAGAGAGAGAGAGAGACAGAGAGAGACAGAAAGAAAGAAAGAAAGGAAGGAAGGAAGGAAGAAAGAAAAAAAAAGAAAGAAAGAAAGGAAGGAAGGAAGAGGAGAGAGGAGAGAGGAAGAAAGGGAAGGAGGGAGGGAGGAAGAAAAAAGCAAGAAAGGAAGGAAGGAGGAGGGGAGGAAGAAAAGAAAAAGAACATAAACTGGTACTTGAGCTAAGTCAACACCTCTTCCCACATATCCACCACATTACTGGTAGTAAAGTGGCACTAGCCCACCTGATCCATCAGCTTGCCACAAAACCCAATCCTACACCCACTACCCCAACATCTTTCCAGTTTTGTGGAGATCCAGGCTGCAGAAGTCTGCTGGGGCCTCAGTGGCCAGAATTTTATGCAACAAAAGATCTCTGCAGGAGAGTTGAGGAGCAGAAGCAAAGAGGTAGGATATGTGTCTGGGCTTCAAATGAACTTGACTCTACATCACACCTACACAACTTGTACACTTCTTCAGGCAGCAGATGGGTTAGACTGGAGACAGATTGAGAATGGTTGGTTGCCACGGGTCACATGACAAACAGGAGAGAGCAATGGCAACCCTACATTTTTCGAAGGCCCCCTGAAATCCTTCGATGGACTGATGGGCCATGTGTTGTGCAGGCCTGCTCTATGCCCTGACATTCTCTCCATTCCCTCCACCTTTTCCAAGAGCCTCAGAGATCCAAACTCCAAATGATAGCAATCGACCCCTGTCTGCAATAGCACAAGTATGGTAGTATTCTAATCTGCTAGGTCAGGAAACTGAGAAAGAGAGGAAAAGGCACAGGATACTACAACATCCCAGTAAGCGCCAGGGAAAGAGCCCAGCATCCAGATGTGTCCAGTTCTGTCTCCCAAAGTGTTATTTGGGGCAGAGACTTGGGCTGGTGAACTATGAATTGCCTAATGTGGGAGAAGGCTGAGATGCTTTGAGATCTAGCCCCCAGGGAAACCATCATCAAAAGAGGGAGAATCAAAAAAGGAGCAATAGCGGGGAAAGATTGAAATTACCAAAGATCTCAGGAGGAAGAAAGCTTAAAGACTTTGATCATGAACAGATAAATCAGTATGGGAAACATTAATAGCAGAAGGAAATATGGCCTCCAGATTTAGTAAATAAGTTCAGGTCTCTATGAATAAATAATGCAAAATAAAAGAAAATTACTCAATGCTTTATGACATTAAGGATTTTGAATTTGAGGAGAATTTGAGGGGAACACAACACCACAAGATGCTGTTCCTGAGTAGATTACAAAAAAATGGAAATTAAAAGGGCAGAATTTATGACCTTTACAACACAAGTAATTGGTAGCATAGAAAAACTTGAATCTGCAAAGGCAAGTCTCACCAAAGAAATAAAAAAGAGGGCAACTGATAGATAATACAAATAAAAAGAAATGAAGGAAAATCTAGAATAAGAGAAACAAAAAGCAGTGACATTAAAAGAAAACAGGCTCTCAGTTCAAACAAAATATACTGATCTTGAATACAGGATATGCAGAAACAACCTAAGGATCAGAAGTCACCCAGAAGAACATGACAAGTCAAAAAACCTGGATACTATAATGCAAGAAATAATACAAGAAGATTGTCCAGAACTTCTGAACACAGAAAAGGAAATACCAATTGAAAGAATGCAAAAAAGGTTGCCTCTAGAAAAAACCCCAAGGCTGCAAACACCAAACTCCAAGTATCATACTGGTTAAATTGAACAGTTCTATAAATGTAACAAATTTTGCAAGTGACTGGGAGTAAGACCTTCAAATGCAAAGGAAAAGAATTCTAATAACATAGGAATTCACCCACCAGAAAATGCAAAGGGAAATGGAATAATGTATTCCAAAGAGCAGTGGAGCTCAGAAAGCAGCCCAGGATGACCTACTCTACAAATCTGAGCATAGCCATAAAATAAATGAAAAAAAAATTGGTATTCCATAATGAGGGGGCATTCTAAACATTCTTATAAAGAAAACAAGACCTGAGAAGATTATTTGCTTCTTTAGAACCCTAGACAACTGAAATGGAGGGATGAACGAATGCAGCAGCTAAGGACAGCAATCCTTCTTTCTAAGTATACACGAAGAGATAAGAGTGAAGGCAGAAGTAAGGTGGAGGGAGATGAAGGTGGAAAGGTGGAGCTACCTGGGACATTATGGATAGAACCTTGCTACACCCTATCTATAGGTGTATTTTGTAGAACTACATTACAAATTATGAGGGAGCATGGGAGAAGGGAGGGGAAGAATGTTTGCTGTGCCCAGGTCAAATCAAGGGGATTTGAGGGGAAGATGATCCCTGTGGTCTCCCAGGAAGAGAAAATCCTACAGGCAAGTGGCTAAGGAGTAGGGGGATAAGAATTATTAAAGTGAAGGGGAAAAAAGAGGCTTTGTTTTGGTGGTGGGAAGGAGATTCTAGTGAAGAATGTTCAGATAGGTAGAGGGAGACCTGTGATGGGAAATGAGGAACATATGCTGGGTGTTGTCTATAGGGATTTTGTATTTGCAAAGACTACCTGAAGTCCTACCTCAGGGGGTGGGGAATTGGAACTTTTAGGGGCAACTGGCATCTGCGGAAGTGGAAGGGCCTGGACCCAGGGAGGAGATTTTGGAAGCAAATGAAAAGGAAGGTGACCACAGAGAGAGATATTGGTCAGAAGTGGGCTGCATAATCAAGGAGGTAGAAAGGGGGTAGGGTCTTGCCATGGGGCAGTGGTCCTCTGATACCAGCAGGAATTGGCATTGTTCTGGGACTGAAGCATAATGGAAAAGGGGAATTGCTCATAACCATTCCCTTTTAAATAAGTGGTCAAAGGATATGAACAAAACAGTCTCAAAAGAACTGCAAAATATGGGATGGGCGGAGCCAAGGTGGCAGAGCAAAAGCAGGGACGTGCTTAAGCTCTCCCCTAAACCCCTACAAATACCTGTATAAAACAACTTTAAACAAATTCTAGAGCTACAGAATCCACAAAAAGACAGAGTGAAGCAAATCTCTAACCAAAGACAGTCTGAAAGGCCAACATGAAGGGTCTATCACACCAGACTGGGAGTGGAGCGCAGTCCAGCAGGGGCTGTACCAGCACAGATTGGGCCAGCAGGCCTCACATGATTGAATCATTGGCAACAGTGGAGGTTTCCAGACTTCTCAACCCACAAATGACAAAGACAAAGCAGAAGGTCAGTGGGGAAACCCTGTCAGACCCGGGTGAGAGAACTGCATAGTCCAGCCCCAGGACAGTGGAGGTGGAGGCAGTTGTGACAGCAGCAGTAGCAGCAGCTGCTTCTGGAGCTCTAGGCACACAGACAGTGAAAGGATCAAGTGGCTGATCAGAGAGGGATTTCAGAGATCTCTTTGCTGGTATTGAGGCAGGATTCTTTTGCTTTGCCCTGCTTGGATCTAAGTTGCAGTCCTGGGTGACGGTCCCGGGGTAAAGAGGAGTGCTGGCATGGCAGAGCTTGTGGTGACTGTGAAGAGGGAATCCTCCTCACAGTTCCAAGGCAGAAAAGAGTGCTTGTGGTCACTCACAGACCAGAGCACAGGCCAAGAGAGGAGGAAACACCTCTCCTTTGATCATACCACCTTAGAAAAACTGAAAATTTACAGGTGCCTAAAATGTCTCTGACAACAGGTGTACAAAACCCCTGAAACTCGAGACAGAGCACTCTCCACTCTGGAAACAGAGTCCTGCCTTGACAAAGAGCTCAAAACTCAAATAATTGGCTGGGAAAATGAACAAACAGCATTAAAAATATCAGACTATAGAATTTTACTTTGGTGACAAAGAATATCAAAACATATAGACAGAAGAAGACAACAAAGTCAAAGCTCCTACATCCAAAGCCTCCAAGAAAAACATTAATTGGTCTCAGGCCATGGAAGAGCTCAAAAAGGATTTGGAAAATCAAGTAGGAGAAGTAGAGGAAAAATCAGGAAGAGAAATGAGGGTGATGCAAGAAAATCATGAAAAACATGTCAATAGCTTGCTAAAGGAGACCCAAAAAATTACTGAAGAAAATAACACCTTCAAAAATAGACTAACCCAAATGGCAAAGGAGCTCCAAAAAGCCAATGAGGAGAAGAATGCCTTAAAAAGCAGAATTGGCCAAATGGAAAAGGAGATGCAAAAGATCACCGAAGAAAATAATTCCTTAAAAATTAGAATGGAGCAAATGGAAGCTAATGATTTCATGAGAATTCAAGAAATTATGAAACAGAACCAAAAGAATGAAAAAATAGAAGACAATGTGAAATATCTCATTGGAAAAACCACTGACCTGGAGAATAGATCCAGGGGAGATAATTCAAAAATCATTGGACTACCTGAAAGCCATGATCAAAAAAAAGAGCCTAGACATCATCTTCCAAGAAATTATCAAGGAAAACTTCCCTGATGTTCTAGAATCAGAGAGTAAAATAGAAATTGAAAGAATCCACCAATCCCTTCTTGAAAGAGATCCCAAAAGGAAAACTCCTAGGAATATTGTAGCCAAATTCCAGAGTTCCCAGGTCAAGGAGAAAATATTGCAAGCAGCCAGAAAGAAACAATTTGAGTCTCGTTGAAACACAATGAGGATAACAGAAGATCTCACAGCTTCTACTTTAAAGGATCAAAGGACTTGGAATATGATATTCCAGAGGTCAGAGGAGCTAGGATAAAAACCCAGAATCACTTCCCCAGCAAAACTAAGTATAATACTTCAGGGGGAAAATGGATATTCAATTAAATAGAGGACTTTCAAGCATTTTTGATGAAAAGACCAAAGCTGAACAGAAAATTTGACTTTCAAATATAAGAATCAAGAGAAGCATGAAAAGGTAAACAGGAAATAGGTATCAACATAAGGTGTCAACAGCCGTGCAAATGTATGGATGAAGTAATGAAATACAAAAAGACACAGACATGGGGCTAGGTGAGTTGTATAGTCTGGCTATAGACTGACTTTAATGGAGGTACTGACAGTATTTTATACAGGTTAATTGTTAAGTCATTCTGACTTCTCAGAAAAGTACAATGAAGTATTGGTTAATATATTTTTTATCGCCTTGTTCCTGGGAACGAGACACGCATACAGAATCTTAACCTTTTAGTCATGCTATATTTTTTTGATGGCATTTACAAAATAAACCACAAACTATTCAACTTTTTAGCATTATTAATTGTAACAAAACTTTAGACAAGCACAATATTAATCAAATAAGAAAATAACATTCTCACATTGATTAAGGAACATTTCCAAGGTGTGCCCTAAGTGGCTCACATGCATTTGCACCGCTGTTCATAAACTTTTACTAAGTTGGTGCAAAAGCCTTTAAGTAACACAAATTCCCAAAGTATTATAACAAACAAAATTTCTAGTTATTGCAGAATTCTTAGATATCACAAAGTTTCTTTAGTCAAAAAGGTGTTGTAATGGAATCTCACATTGGTAGCAGTAAGAGAGTGATCACAAGAAAAATACTATGCCCTTAGAATCCTTTTAAACAAAGGGAACACCTTAAGGTGAGTCTTAAGCAGTTTGTATAAATTTCTGCACATGTTCTATTTCTAGATAAAAATAATATTATATTGCCTAGTAAGATAACACAAAAGAGCTTAGAGCTTATATCTTATACTGACTACTTGCTCCAATTACAGAAATTTGTTATAGCAGGAAAAAGCAAGGACATGTGACATACCCAATATGACAGGATAAAACATCTTTGCTTTATTTAAACTCAGATATAGTTACAGTTCTTATTAAAGTTGAACTATTTACATTCCTACATGGAAAGATGATATTTGTAACTCATGAGACTTAGTATTAGGGTACTTGAAGGGAAGACAGAGGGCACAGAATGAGTTAAATATAAAGGAATTATATCTAAAAAAATAAAATTAAGGGGTGAGAGAAGAATATATTGGGAGGAAGAGAAAGGGAGAGATAGAATTGAGTAAATTATCTCATATAAAATTGGCAAGAAAAACCTGTTGTAATGGAAGGGAAGAGGAGGGAGGTGAAAGGGAATGAGTCAACCTTACTCTCATCAGATTTGGCTTAAGGAGGGAATAATATACTCACTCAATTGGGTATCTTACCCTACAGGAAAGTAGCGGGGAAGGGGATGGGGAGACAATAGAAAGGAGGGCAGTTGGGGTGGGGGGGTTGCAGAAGCAAACACTTTTGAAAAGGGACAGGGTCAAAGGAGAAAATAGAATAAATGGGGGGCAGGAGAGGATGGAGGGAAATATAGTCTTTCATGATATGACTATTACGGAAATGTTTTGCATAACTACACATGTATAACCTATATTGAATTGCTTGCCATCTCAATGAGGCTGGGTGGGGAGGGAAGAAGGGAGAGAATCTGGAACTCAAAGTTTTAAAAACAATTGTTAAAAATTGTTTTTACAAAAAAAAAAATAAAAAAAATAAAAAAAAATTGTTTTTACATGCAACCGGGATATAAGATATACAGACAATGGGGTATAGAAATCTATCTTGCCCTGCAAGAAAATAAGGGGGAAGGGGAAAAGAGGGGGTGGGGTAGGGTGATAGAAATGAGGGTAGACTGGGGGAAGAGGAAATCAGAATGCATGCCATCTTGGGGTAGGGGGAGGGGAGAGATGAGGAGAAAATTCAGAGCTCAAAATCTTGTGGAAATGGATGTTGAAAACTAAAAATAAATAAATAAAAAAGTTTTTAAAAGAATTGGGAAATATTCACAACCACATAAAAAAATGCTCCAAATAACTACTAAATAATAAGAGAAATGCAGATCAAAACAGCTCTGAGATTGTACCTTACACCTTGCACATTGAAAACCATGACAAAAAATGATAATTTGCCCTCAGTGTTGGAGAGGTAAATGGTACAATCATTTTAGAAAGCAATTTGGAATTATGCAAATAAAGTAACTAAAATATTCATACCCTTTGAACCAGAGATTCCATTACTGGGCTTATACCCCAAGGAAGCCATCAATGAGAAGTTTCCTTATACACCAAAATATTTATAGCAGCATTTTTTTTCTGATAGCAAAGAACTGGAATGCTTTGATTGAGGAAAGGCTAGATAAATTGTGGTACATGTGGATACAAAGAAGCATGGAAAGATCTGCATGAACTGATGGAAAGTTAAGCAAGCAGAGCCAAGAAAATATTATGGATAGTAACTACCACAATGTAAATGGAAAGAAAGATACCACCCCAATTCAAAAGTAAATATAACGAAATTACAAGATCAAGCAGGACTCAAAAAAAAATATGAGAAAACAATTCTAACCCACCCCTTCCCAGAGGTGGGAGGTCCACAGTTATTACACATTGTACACGTTTTCAATGTAGTAACCAGTTGTGCTGAACTTTTCCTTTTCTTTTTTCTTTCCTTTTTTTGTCTTTAAAAATAGTATTTGTTATATGGATGAAGTGACTCTCTGAGAGGCAGTTGGGGAGGTATGCTGGGGAAAACTATGATGATGTAAAAAAATAGAAAACATCAAAAAAACTTTTTTTAAAGTGTGTCATGTATATTTTCTTGGAGAGCCAATTGTTAAACATTTACCAGCATACCCTTAGTTCTACCTAATTTTTCGCTTTCCTATTTTTTATTTGAGTTCACATTATTAGAATTTCTATGCAACCTGTTTTACTACCTGTTCTTTGAAATTCACCGATAATTTAAATATTGAAAGGTGGTCATTTATTAAAATTTTATCTTTTTGTTACATTTTAAGTTCCTGTCTCCCTCTCACCCTCCCTGCCCTGTAATAGAGATTACTATTTGACACATTTATAAATATATGTAAAACCATATTATGCATACTTCTGTTTATCAGTTCTTTCCCTAGAGGTGAATAGCATCTTCCTTCCTAGGTCCTTTGTAATTGATTTAAGCATTTACATACTCAAAATAACTTGGTCATTCACAATTATTCTTCAAAAAATATTGCTGCTACTATATATAATGTTCTCTTGGTTCTGCTAATTCACTTTTCATTATTTCATGCAAATCTTTCCTTGGTTTTTAAAAATAAACCAGCTCATCATTTCTCACAGCACAGCAGTATTCCGTCACAGTCATCTATCACAATTTGTTTACAAGGTAGTCATTTTTAAAAGCTGAAAAGCCATTAATTTTCAGGTTAGTCATTTAAATTGTCATATGAATCTGAATATTTAAAGAATATTTTAAATGGCAAATTTTAAACT
This sequence comes from Trichosurus vulpecula, assembly GCF_011100635.1. Taxonomy (NCBI): domain Eukaryota; kingdom Metazoa; phylum Chordata; class Mammalia; order Diprotodontia; family Phalangeridae; genus Trichosurus; species Trichosurus vulpecula. Next base: position 214,545,216 of record NC_050580.1, on the reverse strand, counting down.
AATACATGATTGATTTTTTTTGTCTTTCTGAAGTCCAATGCCATATTGCCCAATTTTACCGAATATCACCTAAACTAACCTCTTCATTTTACAGTTTAGGAAATGCATAACCAGGGAGGTAAGTGACTTAACCAAAGTCATATCTCACAACTATTTTTTAAAGGACAAATATGTTGTACAAGCTGAAAAGACCAAAGAAAAAGAAACTGAATTGGAAATATATGTTCCCAAAGTGAAAGCGATCGAGGATGAGTATGAAGAAAATGCCAAAGAGTATGAAACCCTCAAATATCATGTTTCAGGTATATATTAAGTGTTTACTATTTCAGTAATCAAGTTTCTAGCTACTTCTCTTGTATACAAGGGCAGGGTACAGATTTCACTGGTTATAAATCAGAAATCAAGTAAATTAGCACAAGAATTAGGTTAGAATTACAGCAGCAATCAACAGTGCTATCTAAGGGACAAGTGGTTCACAACCAAGTATGTGAACTTTTAGAAGTTTTCTAAAACTATAGTTAGTGATTTGTCATGGTTGAATTTCTTCAAGTATTCAGGATGCAACTCATTGAGGCATACAATACAATTTTTTCAGTGACTATAAAAGTATTTATCCACATCTACAGCTAGCTATATTTCTTTTTTAATAATATTTTATTTTCTCCAATTACATTTAAAACCATTTCAACATTTTTTTAAAGTTTTGAGTTCCAAATTCTATCCCTTCATCCCTCCTTCTCCTTCTCTCTCCCTGAGACAGTAAGCAATCTAATATAGGTTATACATGTGAAATCATGTAAAATATTCCATAATGGTCATTTTGGCAAGAAAACTCACATGCAAAAGGGAAAGAGAGACAAACAGAAAGGATGAGAGAGAGAGAGAGAGAGAGATCATATTCTTCAATCTGCATTCAGACCCCATCAGTTCTTTCTCTGGAAGCAGATAACATTTTTCATCATGAGTCCTTTGGGATTGTCTTGGTTTGTTTACTGCTGAGCATAGCTAAGTCCTTCATAGTTGTTCATCACACGGTATTGCTGTTATTGCATACAATATTCTCCTGGTTCTGCTCACTTTGCTTTGCATCAGTTCATGTAAGTTTTTCCAGATTTTGCTTAAAGCACAGTAGCATTCCATCACAATCATATACCATGACTTGTTCAGCCACTCCACAATTGAGGGACATCCCCCAATTTCCAATTCTTAGTCACCACAAAAAGAGTTGACATAACTTTATTTCTTGTTACTCTTTTCTAATCCCCATTCTTAATGTTGTGGATTCCAGTGTTTGTTTTACATTTTTTTTAAAAAAAAGAGTTTAAAATAAATCCTTTAAAGCTATCTTTTGTCGACTTCCTCTCCCCCCATCTCCTAAAGGAACAATATGTTCTTTTATTAATCCATTTAAAGAACATTTTCATTTCTACTCATAACATTGTAAGCTTGTGTCTAATTTTTTTGACTTGGCTTTTCATATTTCATAAAATATCACCTTTTATGCAAATGATTATTTTAAATACATACTGGAAAGTCATTCTGAAACTTAAAAGGCAGTTAGGTGTCACAATAGACAAATTGCTTGGCCTGGAATCAGGAAGACCTAATTTCCAATCCGGCCTCAGACCCTGTCTGTGTGACCTCAGGCAAGTCACTTCTCTGTCTGCCTCAGTTTCTTCAACTGCAAAATGGGGAAAATAGCACCTACCTCACAGGGATGCTGTAAGGATCAAATGATGTAAACATTGTATAGTCCTTAGCACAATGCCTGGCACGTGTTGCTGTTCTTTTTAGTCATGTCCAACACTTGCCTGTGTCTTCATGACACCATTTTGGGGTTTTCTTGGCAAAGATACTGGAGTGGTTTGCCATTTCCTCCTTCATCTCATTTTACAGATGAGGAAGCTGAGACAAACAGGGTTAAGTGACTTGCCCAGGTTAACATAGTTATTAAGTGTCTGAGGCCAGATTCAGGTTTTCCTGACTATCCACTGGGCACCTTAGCCTGGCACATCGTAGATATTTATTAAATGCTTGTTCCCTTCCCTAAAGTCTTGGGTTATTTTAATGGGGAGAAGGGCAGATCTTTTCCTGAGTACTACACTGAAAGCATGCTAGGCCATCAGACCAGGTGTGGGTATCAGAGAAATAAGTAGGATCAGAGCAGAGTTTTCATCTGGGGCAAGAGTGGAGCCAACTAGTGGAGAAAGGGTGCATGTGGAAATATGGATGAACAAAAAAATGAAGCAAAAAAGAAAAAAATAATCCAGCATATGAAATTAATTCAGGTTTTAATCTACAAAAATCCAAACTGGGTTCAGGGATGGATGCCAAGAATTATGAATTTTTAGCACTCCACTGAACTGTTTTTTTGAGATTCGAATCGCGTTTCTCCTCATTTGAGTTTTAGCTTCTCCTATAAATCTCTCTTTAGTCAGCCGGAGGTAGATCTTACCTTAGACGCCACTTAGCATTAACATGGCACTTCAAGGTTTGCAAAGCCCTGTTGTATGTGTATTGTCTCATTTGAGCCTCACAACAGCCATACAAGGTAGGTGCTATTACTGTCCCCATTGTACAGAAAAGAAGACTGAGAGGTTAAGTGACTCGTACTGGTCACTCAGCTAGTGAAGCGTCTGAGAGAGGATTGGAATTGCAGTCTGAAACTTCAAATCCAGCACTCTGACGCACAGACTTTTAGAGACTCCATCCCCCTAACGAGCTTTCTATTTCCCTGAACTTACACAAAGGAAATGAGAGACATTCCTTTATACCCTCCTTATTCTAGGCTTCTCTCACAGAAAATGATTGGTCAGAGGTCACAAGAAGCAGGGAGCATTGTGATAGTTCCATGTTGAGTAACATAAGTTCAGCCTTGATGATCATTAAAGGAGAAGAAGGAAAAGAAGCAAATGCTAACGTAAACAAATAGAGTAAACAGGGCAGTAGAAAGAAGAGAAAGGGACATAAAAACAGGACAATGATAATAACTGAGAAAGAAAGATGAAAAAGGCTGCCTCGGGATCCAGAGTCCCCAACTTGTCATACAGTAATGAAATTGGCATATGGAGTGCATGACATACGTGAATAACCGTATGAGTGGATTTGTGTTCGTGGTTTGTTTGTTTGTTTTTAATAGCACAGAATCGTGAACAGGAGTCACTGAAATATGGCATTGGTTTGATGAAAAAGGAAACATCAAGATTCGAAAATGATACGGTAATTTTTTAACTGACTTATTTTCTCTTTTTGTAGATTTATTACTGGTAGTATAAATGTAGTGCCATAGCATCTAATTCTCTCCGCGCTGCCCCCCCGCCCCCCGCCAAATCATCAGGGAATGGAATACTCCACAAAAGTGAATTTTCCACACAACTGTTTTGCCACTTTAAGCACTGAAGCTCTTTTAAAAAATAGAAAATCTTTCTGTATTGATTGTGCACTTTACAAATCCTTCAGAACAGAGAACGCTGAACACAGTCTAACGATTTTTTGATAAATTGAGGATTTCATTATGAATACTCGTTATTGTCCTGAATAGCAATATAGGTCCATAATGATTTTTTTAAGTCTTCCCGTTTGCTTACTTATGGTCAGGCTGTCAGATGTCACTTGTCCTGATGTCATCGTATCTGTCTCTAAAAGCATACCTCTCAAGGACCTTTTTGGTTGTTGTTTCAGTGTGCCTGACTCTTCATGACCCCATTTGGGGTTTTCTTGGCAACAAAACTACAGTTGTTTGCCATTTCCTTCTCTGGCTCATTTTAGAGATGAGGAAACTGAGGCAAATAGGGTTAAGTGACTTGCCCCCAATCTCATACCTTCTAAGTGTCTAAGACTGGATCTGAACTCAAGGAGATGAGTTTCCTTGAGTCCAAGACAGGAATTTTACTCACTACACTGCTTAGCTACCCTTTGGGACCTTTAATTTGTTGTTTCTCATACAATATGATCCTGGAAACCATATAAGCAAGTTTTTGATGGTTTGGGTTGTCATTATTCATTTTCTGTTTTTCAATTTTATTCTGAATCTGTAATTTCATTCAGATGAGGAATTGTAGTTGAGAAAACTTTCTTTACAAAAGCATTGTCACTAGCGCTTTAACATATAGTCTTAAAGCTCTGCCTGGTGGCATGAAGACATTAAGTGACTGGCCTAGCTAGGGTCAAACGGCCAATAAGTGGCAGAATCTTTCTGATTCTGAGGCCAAGTTTTGATGCCCTGAATTACATTGCTTCTCTGATCTAGGCTTATGTAACTCCTCCTCAAGGGACATTACCATTTACACTTATTAAAAAGATTTGCTACATAGGAATCAGTAAAGCTCTGGGTAAGAAGATTAAGGAATTAATTGTTTTAACGAAGAGATTTTTGTGTGAATTATTTTGGGAACAAAAAGGCCTTTTCCCACTTCCTATTAAGGTGTGTGTGTTGGTACTATCAAAAGACTGACTTCCAAATAAGTAGGATGTTACTGTACTATTTTTATACAATGACGGGATGACATTAAAAAAATGTATACATATATATATACACATGCATGCAGACATATATACATATGTACGTGTGTGACATGTGTGCTTGTGTGTGTGCATGTGCGTGTGCGTGTGCGTGTGTGTGTGTGTGTGTACGATTTTCAGGGGAGTGGGTATAGGTTGCAGCTAGGTGGCTCAGTGGATAGAACACCAGGCCTGGAGTCAGAAAAACCTAAGTTCAAATCCTGCCTCAGACACTTACTAGCTGTGTGACCCTGGGCCAGTCACTTAACCCTGTTTGCCTCAGTTTCCTCATCTATAAAATGAGCTGGAGAAGGAAATGGAAAACTACTCCCGTAGCTTTGCCAAGAAAACCCCAAATGGGGTCACGAGAAGTCAGACACAACTGAAATGATTCAACAAGGGAGTAGATTGAAAGGAACAGGTGCTTTAGTGCTCAGATGAGTTAGCCCACACAACTTCTCTATATCCCACTTAAGTCCAGCATTTTGAGATTGAATACACCGTATCGATTGCCTACTGCTTATACCAGTTGGTTCAAGAACCCACACAGTTGCACGTCACCCATGGGTGGCTTAGTGTAGAGGCAATAGGACCGAATTGGGAATCAAGAGATTTCCTCTTCCTAGCTATGGATTTAGCTTAATGTCACAGTGGATTAAGCACTGGGCTTGGAAAAGGGGTCGACCTGAGTTCAAACCCTGCCTCAGACATCGCTTACTTGTGTGACCCTGGGCAAGTCACTTAATCTCCTTCAGCCTCAGCATCAGGAAAATAAGAGGGCTGGACTCAAAGGCCTCTAAATTTGTGATACTACCTGCAGGTTGCTTAACGCTCTCTTGGTCTTCTGAATTTTCTCTCTTTCCATCAGAAAAAGCCACAGTGAGAAAAAATTAAGACATAGTATGGAGAGAGAAGTGGTTTCATTTTCTCTCAAGATTATACAAAATGATCCACAATGTTACCAAGAGACACATGGATGGGGCTGACTTCAAAAGAAGACTATAAAAAGCTATTAATATAACACCAGGATATTTGATCGACATATCCATGTCCAAAATGATCATTAGAATATTATTTATGACCTAAAAAATACTTTTTTGGACCATACCTATGATCTCATTGGTATGGTGACCTCCCAGTGAAGGAACTTCCTCTACCAATTCAAATGAGCACTTGTTTTGCAGCTCAATGTTTGAGAGAGTTCCCTTGTACACTCCGAGGTGGAATGACTTGCCGAGGATGAGTATGTGTCAAATGAAGGATTCAAATACAGATCTACCTGACTCCTAGGACAGCTTTCTATCTACTATACTTTGCTACCTATTCCCATTTCACCCCCCAAAAAGCAATTTATAGTTTTTCCCACCAAGCAACACAGAGAATCTCCCTGAGGAATTTTTTATAGATTCCCCTTTTTTCCTTTGTCCTAAAGATTTTCACTTGATGAATCAGATTTTCTTTGCTTCTGCATACTCTTCAGCAAATCTTACATATGCCTGTATCTCTTTTCAAACTATAAGAAAAAGTAATTGTGAGCCTATGTATAAACAGAAACAGCTGAAGAGTTTATTGAAGAAAGGCCGAAGTGAGGAATTTTTAAAAATGAAACAACGTTTGAGCGCTATATATATTTCAGAAAAAGAAATCTATGAAACAGAGCAAAAGCTGAAACTTCTAATTCTGGAAAACTACAGAATAAAAAAAGTAAGTACAAGGTAGGTCAGTTAGGCAGGGAATTGAAATTAGTGTTCTGGATAATACATCTGCATGTCCTAGAGCTGCGTTTAAAATGTTTGTCCCCTTTGCGTTACTATCCACCATCGTCTCTGAGACTTTGTTCACTACCTGCCATCTTGAATATACTCCAGTTAGCCAGGGACCACAGCGATAAATTGCTGGGCCTGAAATCAGGAAGACCTGAGTTCAGATCTAGTCTCAGATATTTACTAGCTGTGTAACCCTTGGCGAAGTCACTTAACCTCTGTTTGCACCTCAGTTTTCTCTATTATAAAATGAGTATAATAATAGCACCTCATTTGTATTAAGCACACAGTAGGTGCTTAATAAATGATTCTTTCCCATTCTCTCCCTCATGAAGCTCAGTCAACTAGTATTCAAAAAACCTAGGAAACATAAATTACCTAGGAAAGAATTCCTTTTATGATAAGAATTTCTGGGAAAACTATAAGGCAGTCTGTCAGAAATTAGGCTTATGTTGACATCTAACAGAATATTGAGCAACTAGGTGGCACAGTGCAGAAAAGAGTCAGGACAGTCATCTTCTTGAGTTCAAATCCTGCCTCAGATATATACTTGCTGCGTGACTCTGAGCAAGTCACTTACCCCTGTTTGCCTCAGTTTCCTCATCTGTCAAATGAGCTGGAAAAAGAAATAGAAAACCACTCCAATATTTTTCCCAAGAAAATCCCAAATGGGGTCATGAAGAGTCAGAAATGACTAAACAGCAACAGAGTATTTCAAAGTCAATTCAAAATGGATACATGACTTGAATATTAAAGATTTACCTGTGCCTTTAAAAAATATAAGGGAGTGGATCATGCACTTTTTCACAGAAAGGGATAAGAATAAATTCTGGGCCAAACAAGGGATAAAGACTCCTGCAAAATATAAAATAGATCATTTGATTACATGAAATTGAAAGACTTTTGTAGAAACAAAGTTACTGTATCTGGAATAAGAATGGAAGCAACCAACTGGGGAAAAAAGTCTTTGGATCAAATATTTATGGTAAAGGTCCAACATCTCAGATACATAGACAACTGAGAGAAATATAGAAGACCAAAAGCAATTTCCCAGTAGGTAAATGGTCAAAGGATATGAACAGAGTTCTTAAAAGAATTGCAAATTATCAACAGCCATAAAAATAGAATACTCCAAATCATTAATGATAAGAGAAATGCAAACCAAAATAACCCTGAGGTTTCACCTCAAATCTAGAAAATTGGCCAAAAACAATGACAAAAATTGGAAAATTGGTTATGGAAAGATGGGCATACTTGCATAGTTAGTGGAGCTACAAATAAATCCAACAATTCTGGAAAAGAATTTGAAATTAAGGAAAGAAAGTGACTAAAATGTCTGTATCCTTTGACCCATACATTCCACTGTTGGCACATATCCCAAGAAAGTCAAATGACAAAAATTGAAAGACTCCATATGCCAAAATATTCATAGCAACCCTCTTTGTGACCCATCAATTGGGAAATTGCTAAGCACATTGTAAGATACAGATGACTATGACTGTGGTGACAAACCAAGGACAAGCAAGACGAATAGAGAGAAGCCTGGAAAGACTTATATGAACTCACGCAGAGTGAAATAAGCAGAACTAGGGAAACAACACACAATGGCTACAATGATTGACATGGACAGGACAAAAGCAAATTAGTTAAAACTGAATGCTGGAAAATCTTAAGGTCCAAGATTGGTGTTTCAACAATCTGGCTAGCAGCTGCTGTGGGGGTGAAAACCAACAACAACCAGCTCACAGAATGCTGCAAGCCCAGATTCTTTTGATCTGCTTTACTAAGGAAAGCAACATTAAGGGATTAACAATCTTTCTTTAATCCAGCATACAAATACTATTCACTTAGTTCAGGGGAAAAAGCCAGCACCCTGAACTTCAAAGCAAATACAAACAAATTACAAACATCAACAGACAGACCCTATCTGATTCAAACCTTAATGCATAGTTACCAGAGAAGCATCAACATCAAAGCCAGCGAGCTCATAACAATGTCTGGCCTAGAGTTACACGCGCCACTCCTACTGTAGCTCAGAGCTCCGAAAAAAGAAAGCCAATTCCTGGTTTTGTATTTCTTGTTCAGGGTCAAAGTTGAGTCACTAACCCACGTGACCTAAAATAGTTAGAAAAATGTGGCTTAAACCCATGTGGTCTAAGAGCCTCTGATGTCACAAACATGTCACTCAAATCCATGTAAACTAGGCTTTCCCTTGAGGCAAGGAGGTCACCAAAGACTCCTAATTAAATCAAGGAAACGAAGGCCAAACTCTTCAAGGGCACTTGGTTGAATAAGTGCTAAGAGCCCATCTTGATTCCCAATACAACTGGCCATAAAGAAGAGATGAATACGAAAAGACACCTGCCTCAACTCCTTTGCAGAGGTGGGGGTCCATAGGTGTGGAATATTGCATATAATGTCAGATTTCTTTTTGCATTTAGATTCTTTCTGTTGATTTCTTTTCTCTTCACGTTTTAGAAAATTATGTCTTATATAGGATGGCTTTCTTGGAGGGGGTCAAGAGAGATACAGGAAGAAATATAGGTGATCATTTTTTAGAAGACATCAATTTTTAAAATTGGTTTAAGAAAATATTCCTATGCACAAGAGTTTTTTTACACATTGTCCAAAAATATAATGGACATAGTTTGGGCAATAGTGTGTTTTGGCAGCTTGTAATCAACAACTCATACTCTTATAAGCCCTTTGAATGCAAGTGTAAATTGATTAACCATACATAATTTAAATATTCATTGATTATACTGTCCATATTTTGACTCAAATATGTTAGCATTCTTCATCATAATGAGAATTGGCTCAATTAGATAACCACTTTCCATGAGTAACTTAGCATTAGCAACTTTTAAGAGTAACTCCTAAACACCAGAGTCAGGCAGAAAAGTCAGTCTGTAGATTAATAGGACTAACAATTATGAGAGGGAAAAGTCCTACCTTGAGAAGAGATGGACTATTGAGGACAAAAACAGAGGCCACAACATGTGGGGAAAGCACCCCTGGGAAAGACAAATAAAGACGGCACTCCTAGGTTTTCACTAGACCATTCTTGGAGGGTGCATAAAAGCTCCTAGTAGGCAAAGAGAGGAAGAGAATTTATGAGATCCTCAGCTACCAAAAAAATATGCTAAAGTTCTGAGAAATATTGAGTGAGCAGGGTGGGGAAGTACCCTCTGAGTTTCTCGTTAAGAAAGAAAAAGGGAAAGGAGAAAAACCCCAACAATATATATTCATCTTTGCCAAAACAAATAGCAAGAGAAAACAAGAGGGAAAAAAAATGTCTCAACTCTTCAGTTTTTAATACATTTTTTCAAAGTGCAGAATACATAATTAGCTGATATCATATCAGCCGCCCCAGTCCAAGCTCCACCCACCTAGAGAATACCATGGAGACCCAGAATCAGAACTACCTTTAGACTCTTTCCTCCAAAGGTGCCATACAGAAGCCTGAAAAACTAGTCCCCTATGGGGACCCCTCCCTTCCCAATACAGCAAACAAAGACCTCTAGGCCTTACCTCTAGCTGTGCTGCAGGACTCCCAGGACCGCTAGGCCGGTGCATTTGCCCTATATGTGTTGTTACCCTCAGTCAGTATGTGAGTTCTTTGGAAACAAAGACTTTCTTGATTTTCTATATGTAGTAAGGCCAAGGTCATCCACAGCATACCGGGCCATCACCAGTCATCTTGACTTTTGTCTCGTCACTGGACTTTGATGACTCTAGAGGAGGGGGCGAGGCCAACAACTTTGCACAGCTCTGCTTCACTTAAATCCAATTCACAAGCAAGCAAGGACATCACCCTTGTGATGTCATTAGTTCTCTTCCAGAATGAAGGATGAAAAACAAAAATTATTTTCTCAGTTCTTAGCATAGTGCTTGGCACATAGGAATAAATGGCAGTGATAACTCAGAAGCATTATTTGCTCTAGAATAGTTCTATTTCAGATGGCCTTGCGTTTTTATATATATATATATATACATATATATACACACATGCATACACACACATGTATATATGTGTATGTTGTATATATGTGTATATATACATGTATGTATGTATGTGTGTGTGTTAGGTAGCTACACTGATGAGCATTAAAGAAAACATAGATTTCTAAGGGACCAGACCATTTTCTGTGGGAAGAGGAGAGAGGGGTTACCTGTGATCTGAGAATTATTGACTAAGCTTGTCATATAGATTCTTTGGGCCTAGTTTCTTCTAATCCTATTTTGATTCTGAATGAAGTTTGGTTCCAGAATTGCCAATTAATTCACTACATCTCCATGCTAACTGAAGGACAGGAAGGTCAGTTCTGTGGTAAATCAATGAGGGGATGCCCCTTTCAATGAAGGAAAAGATTAGTGTCTTAAGAAAAGTCTTGACATCTCCTGTTGAGTCTATGTCTCCAATACTTATCCCTACTCATATATATGTGTATATATACACATATATGTATGTATGTATATAATAATTTTGATTTTTATCAGTTCATATTTATTCAATTCAACAAATAATTTATTGTTTGTTCAGAGTTTCATTCTGGGCATTGGAGACACAGATATGAGGAACAAACATATTCTCTTTTAAAAGCGTACAGTCTATGGAAAGGGAGGGTATATCACATGAACATAAGTAAGTAAATTACACAAGTAAGAATAATTCAAAGTACAGTTATCCCTTCCACACCATGAAATCTAGGGATGTGGCGCCCCCTGCTGGAAGACCCAGGTAAAAAAATTTTGGGCCTCCCTTTGTATCCAAGAAGTCTGAATTATTATCGTATTAACAGATAAAATATGTTGATATTATGCAATACCATACATACATTTAATGCATTTCTGAGTTTCTAAACTTTTTATTTATTGTCTGTTGGCCTTTGAGTGTCATCTGTGGCTTTTGCAAAAATCACCCCAAATTCCCAATTAATTTCTTACGCTGATCTGCAATATATCAAAACCATGATGGCAAAAGTTGCCATGTGGAAAGGGATAATTATAGAGTATATGAGAGCACAGGCACAAGTTAGACTTGGAATCAATTCAATAGTCATAAATGTTACTAATTACTATTTTTTTATCCTTTTTATTTGCCTCTCTTTCTCAAAATGTACGCAGGAGGCAACTTTACCATTTAATTAGAGCTTCACTTCTGCCAAGTATCTTTTCCTAGAAATTTTTCAAGAAGTTTATGAGTCTTTAAACATTAGATTTCATATTCTTCATCTCCATCAGAATCCAGTACTTTTTTTCCTGTTGAACTTAACTGTTATTTTCTTTTCTGTTTGCTGGCTTACTTTTTCAAGAATTTCTATCAATCCTTGCTCTGATACCTTTCCATTCAGCTGTCCATATCTTGCCATCTGTATGAGGTAGTTTTCTACTGCTTTGGCCTTTTCTGGCTTTACAGGTGGTGCTGACTGATCCAGAACTTGAGCTAAAATATTGTTTCTTATCTCTGCTTCCCTGTGTTTTGCCTCCTGTTGTGCTGGGTCGCTACAAGAGTGCCTGCAGTTCACCCAGCCTCTGCTTCTGCAGGGCCTCCAAGTCTTCATCTGCCACGGTGGGCCTAGCGGGGTGGAAGATGAGCCAACTAGAGAGCACCAAGGATGGAAGCCCCTCGACTCCACACATTGCTTTTGCAGTATTTAATAGCTTCAATTTATCTTATGCTCTTATAAGCAGTCCTACAAATATTCCCTATCAAGGGACCAGCCAGGATGACGGAGGAGGAAGTAGTCCAGCCTGGCTCCCCACATCATACAACTCATCCAGCTGTCATCACACAACTCAGTTGCTCCAGTCCTGATCCCTGTAAGTGGCGGAACCACAGACAGCCCCTGAAGAAAAGGGTCATCATCATGGTTGCTCTGATCTGTTTCTAGAAGTAGAGTTCAAGACTCTTACCTCAAGATGAGAAGCAGAGCCTCAGTATGATCACGCTAATCCTCAAAGAAGTGGGACCTAAAACTTGACACTCAGAAGGAGAGTAGATCCACAACTTCATTGTGGGCTCAGACACCCAAAAAGTAGTAAACAAAAAAGGATAGACAGCTATTATGATGCCAGGGATGGCATCCCAAACACCTACAAGCAAAGCCTCAAAAAAAAAAAAGAAAAGAAAAAAAAAGTCTTGGCCACAAGATCAGTTAGAATTGCTGGAAGAAATATAGCAAGAGTCCCCACCCCACTACAAAATATAGACCCTTTGAAATAATATAATTAATGAAATAGCAATAGACGAAAGAATTGGAAAACATGAGAGCTTTGGAGAAAAGTCTTGGAAAGAGAATCAGTAGCTTAGGGTAAGAATAACCAAATAGAAATTAGTGATTATACAAAATAATAAAAAATATTAAAACAAAGTAAAGATTGAAAAAATAGAATAAAATGTAAGATATCCCATATGTAAAACAACTTAACTGGAAAACAGATGAAGGAGAGGTAATTTAAGAAACATTGGACTACCTGAAAGCCATGACCAAAAAGAAAACAGTTTGAGAAATCATGAAAGAAAACTTCCAGATCCCTTTAGACCCAGAGAGTAAAGTGAAAATAGAAATAATAGAAATATAAAATAGAAAGTCCTCTCCTTAAAGAACCCTTAAGTTAAAACGGTCAGTAATGTTATATCCAAAATCCAGAGTTTCCACATCAAAGAAAAAAAATACTCCGATCATCCCCCAGAAAGAATTCAAGTACCAAAGAATCACAGTAAGAATCCTGCAAGATTTAGCAATTACCAATATATAGAAATGGAGTCCCTCGAATGTGATATTCAAAAAGGAAGTATGTATATATATACATATATATATATGTGTGTGTGTGTATATATATATATATACACCAAGTATATAGGGGTGTGTGTTTGTGTATGTGTTTGTGTATCCCAAGTTATCAAGAATAACTTACCCACTGAAACTGAGTATAATACCACAGGGGGTTAAACATAGTACTGAGGATGCTTAGAACTTCAATGAAAGAGAGAAATGTCAAGCATTCTTGATGAAAAGATCAGAACAGAGACTTTGACATAGCAACATAGGAGTCAAAAGAAACATTAAAAAGATAAATACAAATGAGCAATCAGAAGGACTTCACAAGGCTTATTGTTCACATTCTATTTTTTTTAATTTTAATAGTATTTTATTTTTCTCCCCAATTACGCGTCAAGACAATTTTAGCATTCATTTTACAAGATTTTGAGTTCCAAATTTTTCTCCTTCCACCCTTCCCTCCCCTCTTCCAAAAATAGTAAGCAATCTGATATAGGTTATACATGTGCTATCATGCAAAATATATTTCCATATTAGTCAGTTGTGAAAGAAGAAACATGCCAAAAATAAAACCACAAAAAGAATAAAGTGAAAAAAGTATATTTTAATCTGTATTCAGAGTCCGTCAGTTCTTAATCTGGATATGGATAGCATTGTACTTCATGAGTCCTTTATACTGGTCTTGGATCATTGTGTTGCTGAGAAGAGCTCAGTCACTCATAGTTGATCATCACACAATGTGCTGACACTGTGTACAATGTTTTCTTCATTCTGCTCATTTCACCCTGCATCAGTTTGTACAAGGTTTCCTAGGCTTTTCTGAAATTTGCTTGTTCATTTCTTATTGCACAATAGTATCCCATTACATTCATATACCACAACTTGTTCAGCCATTGCCCAATTGATGGGCATTCCCTCAGTTTCCAATATTTTGCCACCATGAAAAGGGCAGCTATGAATATTTTTGCAAATGCAGGTCCTTTTCCCTTTTTGATGATCTCTTTGGGATAAAGACCTAGTAGTGGTATTGCTGGATCAAAGGGTATGCACAGTTTGGTTGCCCTTTGGACATAGTAGCAAATTGCTCTCCAGAAGGGTAAGATCAGTTCACAATTCCACCAACTGTGCATCAGTGTCCCAATTTTTCTGCATACTCTCCATCATTTAACATTTTCCTTTGTTATCATATTAGCCAATCTGACAGGTGTGATGTGGTACTTCAGAGTTGTTTTAATTTGCATTTCTCTAATTAAAAGTTATTTAGATCACTTCTTTACATGCATATAGATACCTTTGATTTCTTCATCTGAAAAGTGTTTATTCATATCCTTTGACCATTTATCAATTGGGGAATGGCTTGTATTCTTATAAATTTGACTCAGTCTTCTATATATTAGAGAAATGGGGCCTTTATCAGAGACACTTGCTATAAAGATTGTTTCCCAGAAGGGCCTATTTGTACAAAAACATTTAAAGTATCTCTTTTTGTGGTGGCCAAGAACTGGAAATCAAAGGGCCCATCAATTGGGGAATGGCTAAAGAAGCTGTGATATATGATTGCAATAGAATGTTATTGTACTTTAATAAATTACAAGCATGATAATTTCAGAAAAACCTGAAAAGACTTACAAAAGTGAGGCATCATGAAGTTAACAGAACCAGGAGTACATTGTACATGAAAACAGCAATATTGTTCAATGAAGAACTGTGAATGACAGCTATTCACAGTAATACAAGGATCCAAGCCAATCCCAAACGACTAATGATGAAGCATACTATCCACCTTCAGAGAAAGAACTGATATTCTTTGAATACAGACTGAAGCATGGTATTTTTCACTTTCTTTAATTTTTTTATTTGAGTCTTCTTGTACAAAATCACTAATATGGAAACATTTTACATAATTGCACATGTATAACCTATATCTGATTGGTTACCATTTCAGGGAAGGAGAAGAGAAGGGAGGGATAGAATTTGGAATTCAAAACTTTAAACAAAAATATAAAAGAAAAGAAAAGATTTTCCCCCAGCTTTCTGCTTTCCTTCTAATCTTTTTAATTTAATATAACAAAAATTACCTATTTTACATTTTGTAATGCTCTCTATCTCTTATTTGGTCATGAATTCTTCCCTTCTCCATAGATCTGACAGTTAGATTCTTCCTTGCTCTTCTAATTTACTTATGCTGTCACCCTTCATGTCTAAATCATGTACTCATTTTGACCTTATCTTGGTAGATGGTGTGAAATATTGGTCTATACCTAGTTTGTGACCTATTGTTTTCCAGTTTTCCCAGCAGTTTTTGTCAAATGGTGAGTTCTTATCCCAAAAGCTGAGGTCTTTGAGTATATCAAACACTAGGTTACTGTGGTCATTGACTTCTGTGTCTTGTGTACCTAATCTATTCCACTGATCCACTGCTCCATTTCTTAGCTATTACAAGATAGTTTTGATGATTATTGCTTTATAATATAGTATAATATAATATAATATAATATAGTTTATAATATGAGATCTGCTATGGCTAGGCCACCTTTCTTTGTATTTTTTATTAATTCTCTTGATATTCTTGACCTTTTGTCATTCCAAATCAATTTTTTGTTATTTATTGTTTACATTCTATTGGAAAGGATGATGCCAGAATGCCTTCAGAACACTAATGTTTTCAAGGGTCATAGAAGTCAAATAAGACAAAAAGCCTAGAAATGAATACATTAAGGACTAGCTAAATAAGTTACACAGAGAGTAAAACTTTAAGGGGGGAGGTGGACCTCAATATACTGTTTTTAAGGCTGGATAAATCTAAGCAAAATAAAAAGGAGAAAAAGGAGAAGTTAAGGACCGAAAAAGAATTTTAGAAAAGATAGATATAAAAGACTTCTGGCAATTATTGAACAGAAATAGAAAGGAGTATACATATTAATTAGCTGTGCATAGTATCTTTCCAAAAGTAGACCATATGTTAGCTCATAAAATCTCACAAATGCAGAAAAACAGAAATATTAAACACATTTTTACAGACCACAAAGCAACAAAAATTATATCAAATGAGGAGCCCTTGAAGAAAGGATTAAAATTAATTGGAAATTGAAGATGGGATGGATCAAAGAACATAAAACAATAACTGATTCCATTAAAGAGAATGATAACAATGAAAAAATATACCAAAATGTTTGGGCCACAGCCAAAATAGTCCTTAGGGGAAATAGTATGTCTGTAAATAGTTCCGTCAATAAAAGAGAAAAAATAGATTAATGAATTGAGCATGCAGCTAAAAATACTAGAAAATCAACAAATTTTAAGATCCCAACTTTTTTATCTGTAAGACTACATCTGGATAAACAATAGTTTATTAACATTCTTCCTACAATGTGATATCCAGAACAAAATACCATTCTCCAAATATGGATTAACCTGGGTAGAATACAGCGGTAGTATCACCTCTCACCCAACATGAGTAGAAGTCCTATCCCTTCTTTGATATCTATTCTCTTATATTAACTTAATCCCAATTTTTAAAAGAAATAAACAGAAATCCTGAAAATCAGAGATTAACAAAATTATAAGTAAAAAAACAAACTCATTGAGTTAATAAATAAAAAGGAGATTTTTTTTAAAAAGCAACCAGTAAAATATATACAACATATGTCATTATCTAATTTGATCTATAAAAAGAGAAAAGAAAACCAAATTCAATTTCAAAAATGAAAAAAGGGAATTCAAAACAAATGTAGAAGAAATGAAGAAAATTACTGTAAAATGTTTTGTTCAAGCATGTGCCATTAAAACCGACAATCTAATTTAAACAGATGAATATTTATAAAAAATATGAAATACTGTTTCAACAATCCGGCTAGCAGCTGTTGTGGGGGTGTAAGACCAACCCAAGCCCAACAACAAGAACACTACCAGCAAGCTGCAAAAGCACAGGTTCTTTTGATCTGCTTAACTAAGGAAAGCTACGTTAAGGGGTTGACAAGCCTACTTTAATTCAGCATACAAATATCATTCACTTAGTTCAGGGGAAAAAACCACCACCCTGAACTTCAGAGCAAAATACAAACAAAGTACAAACATGGACAGACAGACCTTGTCTGATTCAAATCCCAAAACATAGTTACCAGAGTTTAACAAAGTCCCAGCATCTGGGTTGCAAGCTGGAGGGCCCTTAGCTACAGCTGCCCAGGAGTCTCCAAACGCCACCAAGAGTGAGAGCCCTGTGCAAATGGCTCTGTCTTCTCTTCTTATAGGGTTTCAGATGTCATCAAACATCATCTGAATGACCAGAACTTAGGCTGCTATGATTGGCTCTTGAGTTAGCAGCTCCCCTTAGTTAGCCCCACCTTGGGCCCCACCTTAGTTACCAATCCACACCCACATAGGTTTTACACCTAACAGGGGTTTGGGCCTGGGGCTTAGCACCTAGTAAGACTCAATAAAATACACTGAATTACTCAAAGGAAACAAAAGCTAAACTCTTCAAGGACACTTGGTCGAACTAAGTGTTAAGAGCCCATTTTGCTTACCAACACAAATACCCAGAAAAATAGAACAGGAAATAGAGAGCTTAAATGATCCAGTCTCAGAAAGAGAAGTTAAATGAGCCATCAATGAGATTCCAAAGAAAATTATACCAGATATGTTTACAAATGAGTTCTTTCAAACATTTAAAGAACAATTAATTCCAATATTATATAAGCTGCTTAAAAAATAGAAAAAGAGGAGGTTCTATCAAAGTTCCTTCAATTATACAAATATGGTCTTGATATCTAAATTGGGAAGAGTCACTACAGAGAAAGAAAATGATTGAACAATATCCCTAATGAATAGCAATACAAAAATTTAAATAAAATACTAACAAAGACACTATATTAATATGTCAAAAAGATGATACATTATGACCAGGTTGGATTTATACTAGGAATGCCAGACCGATTCAATAAGAGAACTATAAACACAATGGACCATATTGATTACAAAAATAAAATCATATGATTAATATCAAAAGATACAGAAAAAGCTTTGACAAGATACAATATTGATTCCTTTTTTAAAAAAATACACTAGAAAACACAGAACCAAAAGGATCTTTTTTCAGTATAAGTAATATCTATAAAACATTTAAAAATCAGCATTATCTGAAATAGGATAAACTAGAGCCTTTTCCAACAAGATCAGGAGTAAATCAAAGATGTCCATTTTCACCACTACTGCTAGACATAATACTAAGAAATCCTAGCCATAACAATAAGACAAGAAAAAGAAATTTAAGGAATAAATGTAGGCAAGAAAGAAACAAAATCATCACTTTTTTGCTGATGATGTGATGGTTTGTTTTTAAAACACTGGAGTGTTAACAAAACATCAATTGAAAATAGTATCTTCAGCAAAGTTTCAAGATATAAAATAAATCCACATAAATCATTGGAATTTCTGTGTATTATCAACAAAACTCAACATAGATAGAAGGAGAATACCATTTAAGATAACTATAGAATGTATAAAATAGTTGAACATTTGCCTATTCAAGACACACACAGGAACTATATGAATACAACTATAAAACATTATACAAATAGAGACAGACCTAAATAATTAGAGAAATATTAATTAGTCATAAGTAGGTCAAGCCAATATAATAAAAGACACAATACTATGTAAATTAATTTATTATTGTCTATCAAACTACCAAAGGATGACTTGTTAGAGCTAGAAAAAATAATAATGGAAGTCATCTGGAAAAATAAAAACTTAAAAATCTCAAGTGAAATAATCCAAAGAAGTAGGAAACAAAGGAGCTTACAGTACTAGATCTCAAACTATATTACAAAGCAGTAATCATGAAAATGCTTTGGTACTGATTAAGAAATAAAGAGTTTGATTAGTGGAACACAAATGAGCACAGTAGCCTAGTGTTTGCTAAATTCAAATATCCTAACTAGCAGGATAAGAATTCACTATTCAACAAAAACTACTAGAAAATGGGAAAGCAGTCTGGCAAAGACTTGGTGTACAGACCATTTCATACCATATATACAAAGCTAAGTTCCAAATGGATGCATGACTTAGACCTTAAGGGTGACATAATAAACAAATTAGAAAAGGAAGGAAGAAATCACCTTTCAGATCCATGGATAGAGAAACAATTCATGACCAAACAAGAAATAGAGAGGATCACAAAAGATAATATGGATAGTTTTGATGACATAAAATTAAAAAGATTTTTTGCACAAACAAAAACCAATGCAGCTAGAGATTAGGAGTGAAATATAGTTAACTGGGAAAAATCTTTCTGGCAAATGTCTCTGATAAAGGTCTCATTTCTGAGATATATAAGGAACTGATTCAAATTTTACAAGAACAAGAACCATTCCCTAATTGATAAATAGCCACAGGATATGAGCAGGCAGTTTTTTTTCAGTGAACATTTCCATGACTTTATTAGAACACATAAGGATGGCACTGGTTTACCATAGAGGTAAAGGGTAAAAGGGGAACACGAGATGGAAGCTCACCCACTATGTTCCTTCAGGATTAAGGCTCTCAGCCCCATCTATACAGTAACTACAGAGACCATTAGTTAAAAAGAAACAAAAATACTCAATAGGCCAATACTATAATCAAAGAAGCAATTAGTCACATGGGCTAACTACTTCGACTCACCGATATTTAAACCCCCTATGGGTAATTCTTAATTACTTCCACCCCTGAACGGGGGATTGATACAGAGTCAATTCTATGTCACCTTTTTTAGCACCTACATGGGACAACCTTCAAACTCTGCACTGAGACATGACTTGGGAAAAGCTGGGGGAAGCACCTTGCTTCTCTTTCCTGTCTCTCTGATCAACAATCACCTGTTCTACATCCCACACTGTTGAGAGACAGCAGCGCCTCTCAGAACAAGCAGTCAGTTTTTAAAGGGAGAAATACAAGCTACCAATTTCCATATGAAAAGATTTTCAAAATTACTAAACATTAGAGAAATGCACATTAAAGTTGCTCTGAGGTTCCACTCCACAGAAAGCCTAGCTAAGATGACCAAAAAAAGTAACAAATGTTCAAGGGGTTGAAGCAAAACAAACAGACTACCTGTCCTGGGAGCTAATGTCCCAAAGCCTCTGTCTACTGATATTTGTGGGGTAACATCTCACGGTCTCTCATCACTCCCAAAATGAATTGCCTAGGATGCCAAAGTTGCTAGTTATGGCTCTGAACACTTATCTTCCTTCAAAGTGCCTCAGATGCCACTTTCTATTCAATTAAGGTTTTTTGTTATGCTCCATAACATGCCCCAATACACGCCCAATAATCTCTCCATAATTTGGATTTACTTATCTGTGTATATCTTATACCCCACAACTCATTAGAGTGTAGTAGGGTCCTGTTAATTTTTTGTCATTGTTTTTCCACTGCCTTGCACATGGTAAATGCTCAATAGTAGCTACCATTTATATATATATATATATATATACATACATATATATATATATATATATGTATATGTATATATGTCACCAAAGTTTACAAATCACTTTACATATCAATCAATAAAAAATTTATTAAACAACTATGTGTTAGGTATTGTACTAAGGGTTGGGGATACAAAAAAAGAGGCAAAAGACAATCCCTGTCCTGAAGCAGCTTACACAGATATATGCATACAGAATAAATAAGAAATAATTAATAGAAGGGAGGCACTGGAATTAAGAGATGTTGGGGAAGGCTTCCTGTAAAAAACGTTATGTGATCTTATTGGGTCCTCATAACAACCCTATGGAGCAGGCGCTATTATCCCCATTTTACAGATAAGGGAACTAAAACTGTGAAAGGCTAAGTGACCACTTGCTCATGGTCACACAGCTAGTTAAGATCTGAGTCAAGATTTCAACTCACATCTTTCTGGTTCCAAATGTAACACATTATCCATTTCACCACCAACTTTCTCATGCTTAATAAATATTTGTTAAGTCAAACTGAATAAGGAAAAATTAATCCTTAACCTATATTTTCCACTTTATCTAAAAGAACTGCATGTGTTTTATTCCTAGGCTCTTAAGCTAGTGAGAGAAGATATAGAATACCTTCAGAAGGAAGGACAAAATCATATTGATTCAGTAGACAAAATGGATTTGGAACTGGAAAGGCTTCAAGGTAATAGGCAATTCATTCTAAAGTTTTAAATAACCTTTTAGGAGGTTTTTTAGAAGAACTACTTCAGATTTATTTAGATTAGCAATGTGAAATTATTTTGAATAATTTTTGAAAATTTTCTCTTAGACACATATGCGAAGATGTGGGAGGAAACTCTGACTTTAATAAAGGTGAGTTCTTATTTTTGTTTAATATGATCCCATTGCTTCACGTACACCCTCTAACATTGCAAGTCATAGAACCTCTACAGCTTAATAGACGCTCATCATGAATTGCTGTGCCCAAGAAAATTCATGACCTGAGGGTGGAATTCAGAAGAAAAATAAGCTTTTTGAGGGAAGGGACTGTTTCATTTTTTGTGTCTATAGCTCCAATGCTTAGCAATATGCCTTGCATGTATGAGTTGCTTTTAAAAAGTTAGCTGAATGTGTTGAATGGTCAGCATTCTAGTGATGACCTGCTCCAAACTTATGTATAGATGGGGGTTGGGGGAAGGGTGAAGTTCCTCACTCACAGAAGGCCCAAGTTTATTGAGTCAATAAATAAAAAGTAAAATGTATGAGAATGAGTCCTTAATCGATTTGAAAAGATTGTTGGGGCTTTGAGTCATTGGATGAAAGCAGATGATATCATTCAGGAAATGCTCAGTGATTGGATGAAGAAATCAGACACACCCCTCAGCCACATGTAGTAAGCCAGTTTAGCACCTCTCTCCAGCAACAACAGTCCAGTCCAAGGGTGGTAGAATCAAATGTTGAAGGATTCCCCAGAGGAAATTGTCCTTGAGGTAGGAGAAGCAAACTTCTCTTCCCCGCCCCATCATTGATACACGATCTTGTGCATTACAAAAGTTCATCGTGAGTGTCCACCAGAGCCACAGCAGTCAGCAGTGGCTGACAATAGTATCCCCCATCAAAAGGGGAGGCGCAGTTAAGTGCAATGGAGAGAGCACTGGGCCTGGAGTCAGGAAGACTCATCTTCTTGAGTTCAAATCTGACACTTAATAACCATGTTCACCTGGGCAAGTCACTTAACCCTGTTTGCCTTAACTTCCTCATCTGTAAAAAACTGGAGAAGGAAATGGCAGACTGGTCTAGTATCTTTACCAAGAAAACCTCAAATGGCATCACAAAGAATTCGGAATGACTGAAATGACTGAATGACAACAACACCAGGAAGGAGGCAGGGGAAAGAAACATCAAGACAAAACTAGATCCACCAAAGACAAAACAGCCTCAGGACTCAACGAGGGAATTAATATTTGGAGACTCATTGAAAACTACATTAAAAACAAGATTCTTTAGGACTCTACCAAAAAAAAACTTCCAATAACCAGGAGTTGTGGGTTTACTCTTTGGCCACATACTCTAGCTAAATTTAAGCCTAGTCTATTCAGGGATCTTATGAGTGCAAAGGAAGAATGCATGCACAATTTGAGTTGAGGTTATTGTGACAAATGTCTTTGTTATATCTTAGCAAACAACCCTTTCTAAAAACTAAATAAGCCTGGCTTATAATAAATTGGGAGTATACTCACAGGGGCTCAAGTGGAACAGTACTAGAAAAGCACAATCCATCAGGATTACCAATAGTACCCACAATTTAGGGACTAAGTTCATCATTGCAGCATTGGAGGGGGATATATATATTTAGTGAGGTTTATCTGTGACTATCAGACCAAGTCTTACTTCACTGAAATAACCAATTTTTTTAAAAAACTGAATTAGCTTTAAGCAGTTGTCTATAGTATACTTCCCCAATGCCTAAGAGGGTACCAAACTTTGACTTCTTTATCAACATTTTGACTGTGAGGCTCTTCGTTTGTCACTACTCTCCACACCTGTATATCGTCTACAAAATTGACTTCCTCCGTCTCCAAGTCCAATGTGGAAAGAAAATCCTATCACTTATTTCTAATGTCCAGTTTTTCCAAATTTCAAAGGGGACTTATAATAGTACTACATCCAAACCCACTCTAAACACCAATTAGCTCCAGAAAGTAACACATAAATAAATATTAGAATCAGGCGGTTTGGATTTTGTCAGTACAAACTGGCTAGGAGAGTTCAAGCTGGAATTCAGTCGCCACTCTGTCCCTGAGCTCAGAGCTACCCAGTTATATTTCTGCAACTTGTTCCTTGCTCAGTACATGTGAGTGCTCATGCTCACTCACCACCAAACCCTCTCCTCCATGGATTTGTGACCCAGACCTCAGAGACAGAGCAGTCAGATGGCACCCTTTCTTGCAACCAGCTCTAATTTGGGGATCCCCTGGGATATCCTTCTGCCCCCGAGCTTCCTGCCCTAGTACTGTGTCTCAGCCCTCTTCCCATCCATGGTGCTGGAATGCCTCCTGCCACTACCCCCCCCCAACTCAAGGCCAGCCTCTGCCCCAGTATCCACAGACCTCTCTGCCTATCTCCCTATGCTACCTTGAGCTGGAAAAAAAGACTCACTGTGACTTGGCTTTCTCAATCAGGGTTTTGTTCTGGTGCATTTTCTAGATTGTTGTGGAGGAAGTGTGTTGAGTGAGCTAGATAAAAAATACTTCTTACTCTACTACCTTGACTCTACCCCTGTTTAACGTGTTTTCTGATGGAGCCATATAGCTCCATCATATCTAATGCCATCTGGAGCCACATAGCTCCATCATATCCATATCACCCATGCTCATCAAATGATTAATAAGATGTTTTGGTTCAATTCCTCATTAATTTAGAAGCCATTCTCAGTTATCTTTTGGGGATGATAATGATGATGATGATGCAATTAAGGCTAGGAAGAGCCATAATGAGCTTAAAATTCCATCCTGAAAATGTTGCACTTTATGTCAATGTTTCTTGATATTATTGTGAATTGCCTTGATATTATTGTGGCTTGTTTTAAGTAGATAACAATTTTCCATGTGAACATCAAAAAGCTCATGTGTTCCTTTTATACTAGGGTCTATGATATATATATATATATAAATATATATATGTGTATATGTGTATATGTGTATATGTATATATGTGTATATATATGTATATATACGTATACATATATACGTATATGTGTGTGTGTTTATATATATACATATACATATATATGTGTGTGTGTATTTATATATATATATACATATACATATATATGTGTGTGTGTATTTATATATATATATATATATATATACACACATATATATGCCTATAAATTTGCATTATCTGAACAAGCCATGAGTGTAGAACTGGGTCAAAGCCTTTTCCATCATCAGTAAAGGCAACATAAAAATTGTTCTTTACATACCTGGAACTCTTTAGCATATCTTTTTTTTCTCCTTAATGTATTATTTTTCTTGTTTTTATAGATTTTTAAGAAATTAAAAATGGTAACGTTTTACATAAATATGTAAGTGGCCTACACATATTTGAGAAGTCTGGGGTTTTTGTCATAAAAGATTATGTTCTGTCAAGAAAGGAGAGAAGAAATTGGAAAATAGTATTATTATTATTTTTGTTGTTATTATAGAAATTTAGAGAAGACAATAAGTTGAACTTAGAAGGAATTGTAAAACTAGTAAGACAACTTTATAAGAGAGAAGAAAAATTGAAAATCATTTGTGGTTGGCTCAGACGGAACGTTGATAATCTGGAGTACATAATTGATTATAAGGAATCAAACATTGATATTAGGTAAGTAATGTTCTCAAAGTTTTAAATTTTTAATTGTACTTAGACCTCTGACTAAGAATAAGTAAATAAGCAAGAAAGGCAACTGTGATGGTGTGGGTGATGAAGAAGGCCCCATGTTATGGAGGGATAACATGCATAAGAGCAATTTTTCCATTTTTTTAAAGGCTCATATTTTTCATGTCTGAAAATACACTTTTCATGGCACACAGGCCTTTATTTTGTGACATGTACATTGGCATGTGGTATAGTGAGGATTCAAATCTTTCACTGAGCATACAGTGAATACAGTTTTCAAACCTTGCCTAGGGAACATGAATATCTTATTCTTCTCTCTTTATACCTTCAATATAACTGTAGTCTATGACAAAAAGCCCTGAAGTTATGTTCATCATATAATAACCTATCATAATTTCTTGATTAGAGCCTCAAATACAACTAAAAAAATTGATAATCATTTCTGCAATTGAAATTCTTAACCAGCATCAGTGGGAAATGAAATCTTCCATTTTTGTAAAATTCAAAATAACTGAAAAATGCATAAGTATTTCCAATTTAACCCATTTGAAATGAATATCTTTTTAGAGAGACTGCCAAAGAAAAGAAAAAGAAGAGAAAGTCAACCCCCAAAACTGTGGAAAAAGGTGAGTAGAGTTCATTAGGTAATGGAATTGTTAAATAATGGAGTCCATTAGACGATGAAAGAATCTAAGTCCCTTGAGAGCAGGCACTACTTCATTTTCATCTTGGCAACCTTAGAAACTAGCATATAGTAGTAGATTCTTAATAAGCTTGTTGGGGGACTGACTGATAAATAGATTATATTTTGTTTCCTATTGTCTTATGGCCTCCACAAGATGAAATTCCAAAAGAAAGACCCATAAAATTAAATCACTTTGTATTTTGATTCTTCTATCAATCAATAAACAAGTGCCTACAAAGTGCTAGGCACTGCACTAAATGCTGGGGATTAAAAAAAAAAGAAGGCAAGAGACTGTCTCTGACCTTGTGGAGCTCACAATTTAATGGGGAAGAAAAAATGCAAAGAAATATATACAAACAAGCCCCATAAAGGAGAAATAGGAAATGATTAATAGAGGGAAGGAATATTAATTAGTTATTAATTAACTAAGAGGGGTTGGGAAAGGATTCCTGTAGAAGGTGCAATTTTAGTTGGGACTTAAAAGAAGCCAGAAACATCAGTTGGCAGAGTTGAGGGAAGGAGAGAATTCCAGGCAATAGCCAGAGAAACTCCCAGAGCAGAGATATGGAGTGCTGTGTTCATGGAACAGTCAGGAGGCCATTGTCACTGGATCAAAGAGTACATGACAGGGAATAAGGTAACAAAACTGGAAAGATAGGAGGGGGCTACATTATGAAGGGCTCTGAACACAAAACTGAGGATTTTGTATTTGATCCTTGGAGGCAGTAGGGAAGCAATGGAGTTGATAGAGTAGGGGGAATGACATAGTTGGACCTGAGCTTTAGGAAATCACTTGCTGTAACTTGGTAACTTCAAAGCAAAAATGTGAATGGAGATAATGATGGTGAAAAATGGACGATATCATTCAGGAATAAATGAGATCAAAGTTGTGTGAACTATACAGAAATCTCATATTTATTCATTATGAATACCTTATTCTAGGAAATAATCTGAAGGTGCTAGATATGGAAAACGATAAGTGAAAGAAAACTGAAGTTGATCATTTTTAACAGACAAGAAATAATCTGTAATTGATATGAAAGTTATTTCTGAATCAGTAGACTGTGTATAAGCAAGCCTTGACTTAAAAGACCATAAGAACTAGAGCTAGAAGAAAACACAGAAACCACCTAGTCTAGTCCTTTCATTTTATAGTTGAGAAAACTGAGGTCTAGGAACGTTAAGTTATAGCAAAGATTCAAATTAACACAAAGCAAAAAGAAAAAATAAAATGAGAAAAAGATATGTAATTAAAAGTATTATAGCCTGACCTTTGAAAATGTTATTGTTGCTAAAAAAATGGGAAATGAATGGATAAAGGTCATTAACATCAATGATACCAATTTTACACAATCAATGTCAACCTGGATGATGAAATCCAATATTATCACTTGGAAAACTGGAAACTAAGTAGAAACTTGATAGCAACAATTACATCCTGATAGTCCAATTTAAGTGATATTGCACTAAAAAGCTAGTGTGTTCTAAACCAACTGAATAAATAAAATAATAATACCCTGGAACCCTAGAAAGAGTGGACAGAAAAAAAAGAATAAGAAACCCAAGGAGAAAATATAGCAAGTGCATTTTTGCAGCCCATTTCCACAGAAAGAGGTAGCCAGAAGCTTGCAGGCTCTAAGGAAAAGGTTCAGTCAGAAAAGTGTGGCCCTGGGAGAGGAGTACATAGAAGTCTTCCAGTATATGGACCAAGGAAGTGTTGAACCTGAAGCTGTGTGTGTGTGCTGGGGCAGAGTCAGATGGGAGCCCAGATAAGGGTCTTTCCAAGGAGGCCTAGAGTCTGAAGCTATTTCTCTGATAACAAATGGACTCAAAAGCCTATGGGGCTCAGACAGAGAGGGCTTAAAGCTTTGAGCTTAAACCTGCCCTTAGACTTTCAGGACTCTTTTTCTGGAGCCAGGGATACTCAGAAACAAATCCAGAAATTAATAACGCTACATCATCTATAAGCATGGTTTCAAAGAAATTTATGGATGTGTACCACAAACTCTACTAGAATTCCTTCAAAAAATGAAAGAAAAAATTTTAAAATTATCCTATAAGTGAAATCAGAGCTCTAGAGTGAAAAATTGTGATGAGAATAAATAGCTAAGTATGGTAGATGTAAAACTTTATTCAAACAATAGATTCATTGAAAATTAAATTGGACCAGATGGAGATCAGCAACTCCACAAGCCAAAAGGAACATCAGAACAAAGTCAAAAGTCTAAAATAATATCAGAAAATGTAAGATATGTCTTATCAAAAAAAACTGACCTCAAAGACCCGTAAAAGAGAGATCATCTAAGAATCATCAAACTACCTAAAACCACACACACAGACACATACACACACAGCTAGAAACATTTTTTAAGAAATCATGAATGAAGACTGGCCAGACCTATTAGAACTAGAAGGCAACATGAAAATAGAATAAATTCACCATTCTTCTAAAAGAAAACCCAAAATGAAAACTCCCAGGAACATCAGAGACAATATCCACAATTTCTAGGTCAAAGAAAAAATCCTGAAAACACCCAGAAAGAGAGTTCAATTACTAAGAAGCCACAGATAGGATCATACAAGACCTGATAGTCTGCACTATAAAGGAGAAAACATCTTGTAATATGATATTCCAGGTAGCAATTTAAAACTAAGAATAACAGAAGGAGAGAAAGAAAGAGAGACAGAGAGTAACAGAACAAAATTCAAGAAAGGAGCTGTTCATGGCCTGAGATATCTACACAGTATGATAATACACAAGGTCAGATCCTAATGTAAGGTCCTAAATCTAGAAGGCAAATTTGGCTTTGACAGGGATAGATCACTGTGGCTTGATGGGACAATAGCAACAATAACATAGAATTCAGGGCTGTAAGAGTATACCTTGTTCTAAACAACGAACTACATAAAAGAATAGGGTAGACATATAGTTATATATATTATAGTTATGTTATATATATATATATGTGTGTATATGTTATATATATATGCATATATATATGATATGTGTATATATATGATATAGTTATGTGAAGAAATCCAAGGACCAAGGGGGAAGTATTGTGGAGTGCATTTGGATCAAGGTCAATGAAAGCAGTGACCACCATATTGCTGGGAGAGTACATTACAGGTCATTTGAAAATAATTCAACCAGGAGTTTGGGAACTATCACAATCTTAGCACGGAAGTCTGATACCAGATGATCTGATACCAGTTATGCAGACATAAGCTGGCACTCGCTGTTTGACCAAGGAGAGAAGCTAGTGTTCTCTTCAATTGATTTCAGGATAATTTCATCCTTCAAAAGGTGGGGGGAGTGGCAAGGTGAATTGTTCTGTTTGCACTGATAACTTCCTATACCCAGAGTCCTCTCCTCTTCCACATCTCTCATAAATTTGATTTGACTTCACCGCTCAACTCAGCTGCCACTTCCGCTATGAAGTCTTCCCTACTCATTCCATCCCCACCCTGCCATTGGTTAGTATTTCCCACTTCAAATTACTTTGTTAAAGCATGCATACATGCATGTGCATGTGCACTTGTGTGTGTGAGGCATCCCTCATTAGAATGTAAGCTGTTGGAAGCCATAGAATGTACCTTTGTCAGTGCTCTACTTGCATCCCCAGTGCCTGGCTTAAACACTTGCCACATTTAACTGATTCTGACCAACACATAGGAACTGATTGGGAAAAGAATGGGATCCTTGTGGGAAGTGACCATCTCTCCTTAAAATTTGGGATACAAGAAAGCTGAGCACTCTGGTATTTGTGTTTGTCTTTGGTTCTCGGTGAGGACTATGGCATCAGGGGGATGATGTGATTTGCAGTTGACTTTGATTTGAGTGAATAAGGGCTGTGCAAGGTCACCAACCTCACTTTCTCCTCCAGGAACCTCCTTCAATTTGGGGAGAGGGTATTTCAAATAGTTCAGAAAAAGGGATAAGTAAGATGTTTGAAGTTCTAAGGGGGAGGTGTTGAGGTAGCACAAAAGGAATAAGGAACCTCAAACTAGATTTCTGGAAAATGGTAAGAGACAAATCCAGTGAAGATGAAATGGGGGAACAAGTTAAAGAAACTAAAGGATACACAGAGAGCTCAGTGACTTCGATTTTTGAAAGTATAGAAAATGGAAAGGTAGATAATGAAACACGAATACATAATGCAACATGAAAAGTCTCAGGACCATTCAAGCTCAAAGCGGCTGGCTTGGAGGAGGAAATATGCCAGAAAAACCGAAAAAGGGCTTCTTAAAGTAATTCTGGGGGCAAGAAGAGCAAAGAAGGGCTTTAAGTGCTGCTCAGTCGTAATAAAAGGCGATGGAGAAAAGGCAGAACTCTATTTTGTTTTCTCCACCAAGAATTATCTTTGGTCTGGAAAGGACTAAAACATTTTAAGAGTCCAATATAAGAAGACGCTGAGAGCTTCTAGCTTTCCTGGCTTGAGTTCAAGTCACCTGGTTTCGACAAACCTTACACAGTAGTAATAAAAGATCTGGCAAAAACAATTGCTGGCTCATTAATCTGAAACATGGACATTAAGAAAGGAGCTACAGGACTACGGAAGGGCAAATGTCCTGATCCTCCACCACCTCCTGCCCTAAGAGGAATGGTTTATGAGCATCTGGAAATAGGCTTTATTAAGAATATATACTGCCAATGTGATATCATTTCCATTTTTGACTGGCTTATGAGGGATCTGTAGAAATCTAGTTTATCTAAGTCTTAGCAAAACATTAGTCTTTTATGAAATCCTTATAGTCAAAGTAGAGATAAAGGCTGGATGACAGTTCATGGATAATTAAATTTTGAAACGAATTTGAATGGCAAAAGTCAGAGCAAGCACATGAATTTCATCTTGAAGTGGAGTACTTCTTGGCTTTATGTTGTTCAACATTTCATTGCCAAACATCACTTTTACAAAGGCTTGTTCAGCACAATAAAAGTTAGATAGCACAATGTTTTAAGGGACAGCTAACATAAGGGAGGAGTCAGGATTCCAAAAGATTTTGATATAGTAAGTCAATGGGTCAAATGAAATTTAATAGAAATAAATGTCAAGTTCTACACATAGGTTCAAAACACTAACTTCAAAAATAAAGGATTAGGAAGATTGGTTGACAAGGATTTATGTGAAAAAAGAAAAATCTCAGTGCTCTAGAGGAAGGTATATTCAACAAAGACAACTGTGTTACATAGCAACCAATACCACTAATGTTATCTTAGGTAAATGAAGAGAGATATAACATTCAGAACAGGGTGTGGTAAACAAGTCCCTCTAGGTACTGCCAAAAGTCAAGCCATGTCTGGAATGTTGTAGTCAGGTCTAGGTGCTAGATTTTAACTAGGGCATTCACAAGCTGGCGTTTCCTGATAAGACTGGTTCTTGGACATAAGTTATGACCCAAATGCAGGTCCTAAGAGGTTGTAAAGGATGATCAGAAAAGATCCACTAAAAGACAGTTTTATAACATCCTAGTCAAGCAAAAACAGGGTGACACTTAGGACAGTAATTTCCTAGATGTCTTTTTATGTCTATATTGTAGACATAAAGACATAAAGGGGATGAAAAGAATTTATGTTTTGCAGTCAAATTGTGAATGTCAATTTTTGCAAATGAAAAAGTAATCGGAACTGCAACTGAATTGAAAAAATAAATTCAACCTAAGACCAAAGAGTATAATGTACAGTTTTAATTAAAAATATATAGTAACACGATTATTATATTTAAAGATGCTACGACTGCTTAAAGGCCCAATGCACTCTTTACTACGACTGGAAAGATACAGGTAAGATATCTGGTTAATATTAAATTATTCTTATAGCTGAGTTAAACAAGTGATCTTTTTTTTTGGCCACTGAAAGTTACTCTAAAGATCAAAGAATTTCAAAGAATTAACCTAATATAGTGAACTTACTCGCAAGATAATTTGACATAGCCCATTCTCTGAATTTTTATGATTAGGTTTTGGAAAATTAAAAGTACTGATTATAAGCAAAGCAGGTTTTGCATTTCAAGAAATCTTTTAAAAATCATTTGCACAGATATATCCCATTGAACCATTTTTTGAGGGAAAGGGAAAGTGGCTGTTGTTTGAACTAGTAAAAAATGTAATCAATGTAGACAACTGTCTAATCAGGATAGATGGTCAAATTATCATATGCCCCAAATATATGAATAAATTAACAACTTTTGGGCCTCTTTGCATCTTTAAACCAATTAGCAATATGTCACATATTATAATTACGAAAGATGAAGCTTGGCAAAGTGGAATACTAAATTAGAAGCTAGTAGACTCCATATTCTATCTGCTTACTACCAGTGACTGGGATCAAGTCACTCTGGGAAATGATCAGGCTGGAGTGAATGATTTCTAGCTCTCAATCTTAAGAAGGGCATAGGGCAAACTTATTAAAAAAAAAAACCAAAACGTAACAGATCAGCACTTTAAGAAATAGCCTTAATAATGAATGACCAAAGTTGTTCAGTAGTGCCAACAACATTCAGGTAGTTTATACCTTCTCTTGGTCATGTTATTACTTAAGAAAATAACTTTAAATTATGTTGTGTACCAACTATTCCAAAATTATTTGATGGTTACCATATTTACTTATATATAATTTCTCCCATTTACACTTTACTACAATGGAGGAGGGAGGAAGGAAGAGAGGAGAGGAGGGGAAAAAATTCATTGTTGATTTACTCCCAATCCTTGCAGAAAAAGTAGCTAGCCTTGATATTTTCCATCTATCAGGCTATCCATACATATCACATCTCTGGACAAATCGAAAATTTAAAAGACACAGACAGCATTTTAAATATAATTGGAAAACATTTAAAATTGTTATGAGGAGTTCAGGCTAATTATTTGCCATTGGTGACTTGCATCAGAAACAACCTTAGATTAGAAATCATATTTACAGGCAAAAAAAAAAAAGAAAATATGTTCCAATTGGGTCATCTTGCTTCATTTTGATCTAAAAAAAAATTAAAAACAAAACAGAACCAAATCACTTAGTATATACCACTACCATGAATTCAAACTGCATCAACAAAGTTAACAAAATACTGCTTTTCAATGCATTGCTATTCTTTTTGAAACTCCAGTGAGAGGATCTAAAACTTCCCTTAAGTAGAATAAGGACCATCTAAATCAAAGGTTCTTGACCTTTTCACAGATCCCTTAGGCAATCTGGTGAAACTACGGACCTCTTCTCAGAATGTTTTCAAATATTTAAAATAAAATAGGATTACAAAGGAAAAGAAAGGTTAGTGTAAATAAAAATCTGTTTTTGTTTTCCTCTATCCGAATTCATGGACCCCTTGAAATCTCCTGAATCTCTGCAATATCAATAGATAAACATTTTGGAGTTTTTAAAATATGAACTGCTAAAATTTATACTTTGAGGTTACAAACATTAATCTTAACTGCTGTCCTCAGGTCTACCAAGAGGACAACTATAAGAAAAAAAAAGTTCTGTATTTTTATTCTCAAAGCTTGGATATGCAAGAAAAGAAACATTTAAGTAAGAATGCTTTAAAACAAGAAAATGTGGAAAGATAACATTATTACTATTTAGAATTTAGCATTATTTCCAAACTAGCCAGGCAAGGAAATCCTTAATGATAATGTAGTTAAAATGACACAAAACTTCAGAATCTTTATTTTAGAATTTTCATTAAATTCTTTCATTTTTTTTAAGGAACAATAATTTCAACATCTCTTCAATAAAGCTATCTAAACAGAAAACCTGTTGCATATTACTGTTTTATTTTTTGTATTATGTCAAAATATTGTACAGGTTAAAATAAATAACTAAAAAAAATTTGTTTTGATGTTTTATGTAACACCACCACCAACTTACATATATTTACACATTTTTAGGAAACAGACAATTCTGTATTACAGCAAAAAATAAGCTAGAAATAATCAAAGGGCTATTATTTGTCTTTTGCCATATAACTGAAGCAGCAGTACAACACAGTGCTTCACCATGGGACTTTAGTGTAATTCTTCCAAATATCACTTGGATGCTTGCTTGGTATTTTCTAAGTCTAGTCCAGAAGGTTTGCAGGCAATCGGGTAGTATCAGCTCTGCAAAGGTTATACCACAGGATGACAAAGCAGCATGTTCAGACATTTACATTTAATTCCCCAGCTTGTTTTTTATCAAGAACGCTTCTTGGGTTTGTTGGCACATGTTCCATTTTGCTTAATGTCCATTGGCTCCTTCTGAAAGTATCCGAGATGGTTCGGTATACCTTGCAGTAAGTATGTAAAAAAGTGCAGGGGCTGGCACCAAAGCCAGGAGTGGCAAGTCTTGGTCTAGTTTATCTACTCTGGAGATGGAGATTATTCCGTAGGCATGAAGTAACCAGTGGCTGAAGAGAATAATTAGCCTTTTCTTTCTGAGAAGAAGATCTTTGAAGGACTATATGTAAAAAAACAAAACAAAACAAAAAAGAAATGCAGATATATGTTTGACTGATAGAATTTAATACATCTTACCTATTATCTGAAGTTTAGAATTCAGAACTATGTTTTTACATTAAAATGTGATAAAAGGATTCAGAGTGCAGATTAAGACATAATTTTTTTTGACGTGGCCAACGTGCTTGATTATACAGGTGTGTGAGAAGGGTTTTTCATTTTCCTTGCTTTTTCATTTGGGGAAGGGAGGTGGAAAGGAACGAGAGGGAGAAAAAAAATAGATCTTTGTGGAAAAAAATTAACTTTTAAAAGTGCGACAAATAATCATAATTTTGACACAGATGCATATGAATGCAACTGTAAGAAAACAAGTACTCTATTCACAGCTGGTTAAACTGCAGTTATATGGTACTACGGAGAAAAAATGGAAGCACCATTTCATTTATCTCTCCCACCCCTGAAAGCCTACTGACTACAGAAAAAGCTAAAAGGATGCATGAATACTACACTTTACTACACTTTCTGTTTTAGCTATATCACAGCATCTCTTAGTATGTCATTTCCCACAGAGCCAGAAATTTTAAATTTAAATCCCCAAGATTCTGAAAATAATCTTTTAGTCAAGTTCCAAATATGGAGAAAAGCTAAAATCGCCAAACTTTAAGATCACAATGATATGTTCATGATGACTAAGGTGCTGAAAGATGCTGGTGCATCTTGTGGATCATCAAGGTTAGGGATAGGGATTGGAGCTATAGTGACATAGGAACTCCTGAATGGGGAAATTTCCTCTACCAATATAGCTGAGCACCTTTTCTGCAATTTTTATTTTTAGAGTTGCCCAGAACACTGACAAGCTGTGACTTGCCCAGGTTCACACAGCTAATATGTGTCAGAGGCAGAACTTGAACCCAAGTCTACTAGGCCAGACAAAGTAATATTCAATATAATTTTACCATAAGGTCATATTTGGTCAGACAATGATTATCTGAAAGTTGTTAACTGTATGTGTGATAATACAAACCCAAAAGCAGATTAAGCAGAAAAGAGATGCCCCATGGAGGGTACAGAGTAATACCACAATTATCTGAACACTAGAATTCAGGCAACCATCGATATTCAGAACTGCAATGAGCTAGGAAGTTTAAAAAAGAAACCAGACTCTGCGGAAATGAAGAGCTGCAAACCCTAAGACAATGCTGGGTTTCTTCTGCTTCCAGAAGGAGAACTGTCATTGGCAGCTAATGGCTTGTAAGCTAATGCACAGGCTGAAACCTGAGAAGCTCCTAAGTGTTGAGTAGCAACAGCCAAGCTGGAAAACACTGACCAAGGAGTAAGCAGCAGACATTCACGTGCCTGAGAAGGGCTAGCCCCAAGAAGACCGAGGGGGATCACTGTGCAGTCTGGGGACAGGGACCCACATATACCTCTCACTCTGAAAGGAAGCTTATTTTGATAGTTCTTGCTCACTCTATGTATCATAATTAAGACTTACAATGACAGTCCCGAGTTATTAAAAGAAAATGTTCAATATATTCTTTAAGGGCTTGTTGGCAGGATGACAGCAGAATGAAGAACTCTTCACTGGAGTGAATTACTAAGAGAGAGGGAATGCAATCTGCTTTGGTGGGGAGAGAAAAGTTCTAAATCATGGATGTACTGAAATGAATATACTCTGTTCAAGGTGGGAGGGAAATGAAAGATCATGACCAAAAAGATCTGATGCTAAAAAAGAAAAAGCCTCCATTCCATGAAGACTCAGCTCTATGTGATAACGTATCATCTGTTGTGTTGGATAATAAGAGCTATATGGTAAGTTTGAAGTTAACCAGAATATTTCACTAACTGGAATATCCTCTCCAGTCATTCTGGATAAATATGAGTGTAGTACATTCTTTCATAACTTTACTTGTAAGCGAAAGCTACCATATCTTACTGTGCTAGTATTTTTAGCTGTTTTATTAAGGGTTACAAAAGAAGTTGCCAGAGTTATTACACATTCTCTACTCATATATAAACATGGTTCTTAAATCTGTAAAACATTTAACAATAGGTAAAAAGGATTCTTACCTCTATTTCTGAAGCAGACATGTATACAGCCAGCGTAACCAAGGACAAGACTAATACGATATATGGAAAGGCATAATCTGCAAGGCAAATAATATTATTTGAAAAAATCAAATCCCCATTTTAAGTAAATTTCAGAGAAAACAAAAAAGTTAGATGATTAACTATTTCACAGAGGCTGTCTGGAGTCAATTATAGCTAACTTACCTTTGGAAATGTGCTTTGAAAAAGCAAATGACTAAGCCCGATGGACTATGAAACCATGCATGCCCTTTGACCCAGCGATACCACTACTAGGTCTGTATCTCAAAGAGTTCAAAGAAAAAGGAAAAGGTCCTCTATGTACACAAATATTTATGGCAGCTCTTTGGTGGTGGCAAAAAATTGGAAATTGAAAGGATGTCCATTAATTGGGGAATGGCTGAAAAAGTTGTGGTACATGATTGTGATGAATACTATTGTACTACAAGAAGTGATAGGCAGGATGTTCTCAGAAAAACCTGGGAAGACATGAACTGATGCAAAGCGAAGTGAGCAGAACCAAGAGGACACTGTACACAGTAACAGCAATATCATATAATGACCAACTGTGAATGACTTAGCTATTCTCTGCAATACAATGACCCAAGACAATTCTAAAGGACTTATGGTAAAAAATGCTATCCACTTACAAAGAAAAAACTGATGGAATCTAAATGCAGATCAAAGCATACTTTTTAAACTTTGTTTTTCTTCATTTTTTTTGGTCTGTGTTCTCTTTTGCAACACAGCTAATGGACAACATTACAAGGGCTGTGGAAAGGCAAATACACAAATAAACTGCTTGTCAATTAAATTAATCCAACACTTCTGAAAACATTTGGAGTTACATGAGAAAAATGGTTAAATTACTCATACTCTGTCTCATTAAAAACAATGCTCAACATATATCTCAAGGATCTCAAAGGCAGGGAATAAATATTTTCAGTGGCACTTTTTGTGGTAACAAATAAGTAGAAACAGAGAGGGTATCCATCAACTGGGGAATGGCTAACAAACTGGTATACTGATATAAAGGAATATTATAGTGCCAGATGAAAGAAAAGACAAAAAAGAATTCAAAGAATTTGGGAAGATGAAGTGATGCAGAAGAAAGTAGAATAGGCACAGTAACATGAAGAAAAACAACCCTAAAATACATCAAAATTCGGATTATTGCAACAACTAATCTTGATTCCAGAGAACCAATCATTAAATAAACTTCCCTCTCCTCAGTAAAAAGAAGGTGGACTAAAGGCACAGAATGTCAGATATGTTGTCAGAGATGGTTGATGTGCTTCTAAAATAAACTTACATTTTATATCAAGTAAAGGAGTTTAAAACATTAAAGAAATAAAAAGACATTTATTATTTATTACATGTACAAATGATAAAAGTATTTCACTAACACTATCCCACTTACATAGAAGGCCTCCTCCAACTGCCTGAATGACAGTCAAAATTGGGAAGAAGTAAAGTGCTGCATAAATACTCTTAAATCGATCAGACTTCCCTAAGCCACAGGCAATCTTCTTTACCAGAAGTGGTCGGAGCAGCATCATTAATACCAAGCAAAAGGCATAATAGATAAATACAATGGTATATCTACAAAATAAAAAGAGATCAATTAAATTTAAAGTGAAAAGGTAGATTATATAAATATAAATAAATATGATGGTATGTACTTCTCTGAAATAAAATTTTAAGTGAAAAGTATGTTAGTTTTAAAAATTTCTTTCCTAGCCATTTTCAAATCAAAAAGTCTAAAAAGTTTAGTATATTAACAGCTCATTCTTTGATAAGAACAAGTTTTCAGATCTTTTATAAAGGTTGTACAGCCATCTTATGGATTAGGTTAAAGGCTGGCAGTTCTCTTAAGACTCTAAGTGAAAGAAGAATTGCCAATCTGCAATTAGTAAGGGATGTTTTCTCACCAGGAGTTTCCTATACCAGTGAAACAGAGCTCATTCCAAAACAAAACAAAAATCCCCAAACAAAACTATGATTCAGTATTAATGTTGACAGATAGGCTACATACCCAGTCAGGGTTAACATGCCTCACAGAGTGTCCAATGTTTTTGTGTTACTTCTAGTCCTTTCTGCCCTGCAACCCTAGGACTCTTGAATCAGCCTGAAAATCATATACTTGTACTATCCTTGCCCACAGCATGCTTCTTCACTATAGGGCTCTTGTAATGTTTCTGTGGTCAGCACAATATGCTGCAAAGTTTAAGACATGGTCTTTATATGCCGTACTAAAAATAAGTGTCTTTATACTAACCTGCCCTTTGGTTTGTTCAAATGTTATGGGGCTCTTAAATATGTTAAGGAGCTCCCACTTAACTGCTTATCCCATTGGAGGAAGGCATGAATCACCTGTCCCTTTGTTCTCTAAAGTTCTGGAATCGTCTGGAAAAGTTATGTCAGGTTTCTTTCTTCTCTGAGGACCTAACTACTCAGCCTCAGTGGCTCAGATTGTACTAATAACCCTCTACATCTTGACTCTCCTGTCTTAACCACAAAGAAGTAGTATGAAGGGGTAGCTGAGAATAGTACTTATGCAATTGTAGCAACTAGTAACTGCAATCTCCACATTCATTTGTAAAACTTCTAGTTAGTTAAGCTTGCATCCAAAATAGGAAATTTTGCAACTCTTTCCAATGTCCACCTTCTGAGGGCATTTGCCCTCTTCTCTACCCATCAAAAGTTTGTCACTAAGTTAGTAGGTATGTCTCTATTTGCAAAGAAAACACATATTATGGGAAAGGAATCCTATGTAAATGCTGTGATGATGTAGATATCTTTGACAATTTTCTATATTTCTTACTGAATTAGCAGAATATAAAATGTATAGTTTCCTTCAACCTTTAGATTAGTTTCTTGACTCCCTCTCACTGCCCCCCCACTTTGGATTTTTGCACTAAATAGGCCTTCCTTAGTCTTCAGAAGACATAGTTAAGGTAAGGATTATAGGTAGGTAATATGCTTGTGTAATTAAAAGAACCAAAGGGTCACTTACTTCTACTACAGTTACTGGAATTTGTTGATTTATGTCTCCGTGAAGCTGTCTGGATGATGCTCCCCTATGTTTACCATACTCTTATTCTACGGGCTCTAAGATAAACCTCTCGACACCAGAGATGTCTTATAAATTTAAAAGACTGATTTTTATGTGCAGCTTACAGAATCAATCTCAAAATGTTATAGTGACATTTTGTAAGCTTCATACAATCCTCAATTGAGTTAGGCCTTCTAAAATTTCAGGGCCAAACTAGTTCTTTAAGGCTTGAAGCTCTAAAGAAAACTAAATTTGCATACTGCTAACAGACTATGAAATTACAACTACGTGAAGCTCTCAGAAATTGTTTCATAAGTAATAACACTAGCAAATCCTTCCAAATTTCAGAACCCTCTAGAATAGATCCTAAACATTTCTTTACACTATTTGGATTGTGTTACATATGCATATATAAAGTAATCCGTATGTCTATGCATAATACCTTTAAAAGACCATGTGATTTATCTTCATTTACATTAATGTTTTATTTATTAACAGAAAACACACTTAAGGATTAATGCTGACCTAAAGTACACTTTTTCTTCCCCGTCTCCCTCAAATTCACACCACATGGCCTTATTTTATTTAGCATGAAATAAAAAACTCACCTGATTTTAATTCCTAGAACCCA
The DNA here is from genome assembly GCF_011100635.1 of Trichosurus vulpecula. NCBI lineage: Eukaryota > Metazoa > Chordata > Mammalia > Diprotodontia > Phalangeridae > Trichosurus > Trichosurus vulpecula. The sequence goes on along the minus strand of NC_050580.1, from coordinate 214,505,445 downwards.
AACACCAGGTTAGCCTATTTTCTTCAAGCAAAATATAACAATATGAGCATTAATATTGTACAAGGAGTGTCCAGTATTCTAATCCATATTACCATTTTACTTGCATACAAGTTATGTTAAAAATAAGCTATTTTGATGAAATTAAACATTTACTACATAATAGGATTCTATCTTTACAGTTCACAGGACATTTAAAAACAAGCCTCCCCCATCTACCCTCTCTAGCCTTAAATCTATCTTTCGGAGTTCTTTATAATCTTGGAGAAGGGACTTTTTTTTTTTTTGGCAAAGTCAGCACTTAGCACGGTACCCAACATGTAGTGGCACTCAGGAAATGTTTATGCTTAACTTGTTTATAACTAGAGCTAATCATTTACCCTTGTACTCAAGTGTTCAAGTGATTCTCTATCATCTACCAGACAAAGTTCCCATTCCAGTGCAGGGCATTCAAGGTTCTTCAGAATATAGTCCCACCCTCCCTTTCTAACGTCCTCTCCTACTCCTCCCCTTCACATGGTCTCTATTCCAACCAAACTAAACTATGTGCTGTCTCTTGAACATGGCCTATGCTTTTCTGCCTCTATATGTTTGCTTCCACCAATGTCTTTGTCCATGTCTTCTGCTGAAATCCTACCTGTTGTTTCTCAACTTGAAGGATCCATGAGACTTTTCCAGATACTCTCCATTAAGAAATGGACTTTCTTCCTTGAACTTACATGAAGTACTCTGCACCTTTCTGATACATTTTTATATTACTTTACACTTATTTAATGTGTGTGTGTGTGTGCGTGTGTGTGTGTGTGTGTGTGTGTACGTGTATGTGTGTATGATACTGCCCCACTACATTACAAACTAAATGTGAGCAGGGATTGAATATCATCTGAACTTTTTCTTCTCTGTAGTTGACTAGTACCCTATATACAGTAGGGGTTTAATAAATATTAAAGTGAAATGAAATAAACTGAATTAGGAAGCACTCTGTACTTACAGTGGGTAGACAGCTTCATGAGTACAGTGTATTGTGGTAATATAATCAGGACTTGGGTTGTAGAGCATTGTGTACCAGTCAGAAAGCATCAATACTCGACAAGAACGAATTTGCAGAACACCAACTGGATCGCTCACAAGTAACGTAACAATAGCTGCCACACTGCATTCAAATAAGGCAGTGACATGCTGAAATAATGCACTGGAACTAGAGGGAGAAAAAGAAGGCAAGAAAGTTATAAAGTTACATGTAGTTGTTTCTGAATCTGATTTCCAGAAACTTTTTACCGAAGAAAACTTTACAGGGAAGGTGCAAATATGAAATTTTAAGAAGGATTCAATCAATCTACAAAAAAAGACATACCCTTCCCAGGTTTAACACTACCACATAGCACAATTAAAGTAAAAATTTACACCGAAATTGTCTCCACCTCTTTAACAGGATGACAACCATTATTATTACAAAAAAAATGTTTATTGGGAGCTTCCAGTCCACTTTGCTGAATCTATTTCATGGAAGAACAAGTAATTTCAGGATTAGTTAGATGGATTCAGAACTCACTGAACAATTAGAACCAAAGAACATTAACGACTTGATATCAACCAGGAGAGATGTTACATGGTCCTGTCCTTGACCCTGTTAAATATTTTTAGAAATGTCTTGGATCAAATTAATAGATAACATAAAGCCGGGTGAGCAAAGTGTTAGATGACAGAACTAAAAAGATCTCGACAGGCTGAAATAATAAATCAAATCTACTAGCATAAAATTTAACAGGGATGATTATAAAGTCCTATACTGGTAATTCACAGTACAATGAATCAACAATGTGGAGTAGAGGCCCCAAAAAGTGAACAAAACTTTAGGCTACATTAATGTAAGTGTGGCACCCAGAGACAGAGAGGCGCCCTCTTGTACTCTTGTCAGATAACATCTGAAACAATGGGTCCAAAATTGATCCCCATACTGACAAGTGTATTTTGGAGATGTCCAAAAGAGAGTAACCAGGATGGTTAAGAGGACTCAAAACCATGTCATCTGAGAAGTGGTTGGAAGAGCTAGGAATGTAAGGCCTAGAAAACAAAATATTTGGAGGAGAGGATGAAGATAGGAATGTTATCCTGAGTTATCTGAGAGTTATCAAGAAGAATTAAAATTATTCTTCTTGAGTTCAAAGGGCAAAACTAGGGTCAAAAGATAAAAAGTAAAGGGACATCATACAAAAGTGGAATGGACTGCTTCAAGAAGTAGTGAGTTCACCAGTACTGTGATGGATGAGCACAGAATGGATGAACCTGTTGGGGGGTGTCATAAAATGGTTTTATGTTGGACTACATAACCTCTAATGTCCCTCCAAACTTTAAGATCCTATGATAAGGATGCTGCTTCAATACTTTCAAGGATCTTTGATTTTTATCAATGTGACTTTCAATGATTCAGACTGCAAGCCCTCTATGAAAACAACTTTCAAGTTGCAGTGGGTGGTTAATATTTATCATCTGCGGTCCACATAATGTGATTCTCTCTCAACTTAACTAGGCTGGACCTCAGACAATGTACAGTCCATCTCCAGGTCCAACCTCCCAAAAATTTCCAGCTTAGCTGATCATGCCAGGGCTTATGCTCCATATGAATGATTTTGAGAATTGATGGTCACTCTGTGCCAACATGGAGCACGGCAGCAGAATTTCAGTGGAGAATAAGGATGGTAACACGGAATAACTGACATAAAAATATTTTACTCTATCATTTTATTCAACTTCATTTTTGGCTACTAGTGCTATTCATATTTTTAGATACAAAATTATTATTTACAAAAATGGTCAACTGTGTGCTGCAACATATAAGACAGAAATTTTTATTCCATAAAAAGGTTCAGAAAGTGATTTTCTGGTTATTTAGGATAAATCATTGCTACTGTGGTATCTCTTTAAAAAATTATCACTATAAAATATGAATTTGCTGAAATTACTTATGTACATTTTCAAGAGTTCACTTAAGACTACATGTATAAGTTCATCTATGGGAGAACATGGATAAAAAAGTATAGATAAGGAGTGACAAAGCACCAATGTAGGACATGCCAATATCAATAAGACCACAAATCTACAGACATAAAATTTATAAATATTTAGGAAAACATTGCATTTTTAATAGGTCCATGTTGAAAAGACAAAGTTGGAAGAGGAATGTGGAATTTTAAAAAGCATGTCAGGTTCTATCCTAAACACTCTGTTCAATCCTCTACATTTTAAATCCCCTAAGCACCAGCACCACAACACAGTAAATATACCCCTAGGAAAACATTTTACATAAATTGAAGCCCATTTCCCCCAATAACTTAAATTATCTGTTTTACAGATGTCTTATCTTCATTTCTGATCCTTCTTAAATTAAGTGGTATCAAATACAGTGACATCTCTATCAAAAAAAAATCTGAATATATTCTATTCAATGAACATTTATGAAAACTTAATACATCCAAGACAATAAGCTAGTGGCCAGATGCTGTTGATACAAAGACCAAAAAAAAAAGTCTTTGCCCTCAAAAAATTTACATGTGAACAGATAAGTAAATACAAGCTATGTTTGAGGAGGGAGAGAACCTAAGACTGGTGGAGGCTTCCTGTAGGAAACTTCAGCTGAGCCTGGAAAGAAGCAAAAGATTCTAATGAGTAGAGGTGAAGTAGGCTGTATTTCAAGTGTGGGAGACAGCTTGTGCAACACCAAGTAGGGAGGAGACAGACTGCTAAATTCACAGAAGACCAAGTAGGCCAGTGGTGCTGGAATACAGAGGGCCTAAAGGAGAGTAAAGTAAAATAAGCCTGGAAAGACAGACTGCAGACTAAATGAAAATGCCAAGCTAAGGCACTGGTATTTTATCTAGAAAGAAGCTCAGGATTCTAAGAGGAGGAAGTGAGGCCCCCATGCATTCCAGGAATGGGGACCAGCTTATCCCAAGTGAGGCGGCAGGAGACGGCCTCCCACCTTACCCCCGCCCCCTCTCTTAGCTGGTCTCTGCCCCCATACCAGGATGTCCCGCCTCTCAGAACCTTGGCTTCTTTCCAGACTGAGCTCAAGTATCACTGCCCATCTACACCTTTTTGATCACCTTACTTGTCAGTGCTTTTTCCCTTCTTTCCTTCAATGTCAAGAGGGAGCTACTGAAGATATTTGAGCAGGGAAGTGATATGGTCAAGTCTAAAACTTGTGCTTCACATGATTTTATTTTTTTTAGCCAGCTGTAATAGATTGTAGAGGAGGACAGAATAGAAGGAAACCAATTAGAAGGCTATTACAACAGTTAGGGAGTGCAATTAAATCAAAACAAAATTTAATAAGCAAAGAATTTTTATCATATTAAAAAAAGAAGAGAGCTGCCCACATGGGAGAAGCAGCATGGTTTAGTGGGAAGTATGCTGGACTTAGAGCTGGAAAGGACCTGGGTTCACATCTTGCCTTGTTAGCTAAGCAGTCATGGCCATTAACCTCTTTAAGTCTCACATTTCTCATCTGTAAAATTGGGATAGTTATACCTATAGTACCTTATCCTCACAAGAAGGATGAAATAATATATGTAAAACGTTTTTCAAAACTTAAAGTTCAATATAAATGTAAGACGCTAGTGTTATTATGGTTGTATTTGTTACCACCTTGTTGAAAGTAAAGAGAATGTAGCCTAAGTTTTCTTCTTTGGCTTTCTTCCAGGCCAGAAATGATTTCTTCCAGGATAGAAAATGTCTTAGCCTAGTACAGGTTCCCTGGCAGACTCCATCTCTGAAGATTAATAAAGGTTTATTGACCTGAACAAAATCTTTCAATTTCCCTTTCCTGGTACACATTGGCCTATTCCAATTTAACTACTGTAAAGACTGATCAACCTCACAAAAAATTCAACCGACTATACCTTAACAGAGAGGATATGACTAGTTGCCATGGTGGAAGTCATTTCCAGGTTAGCTGAACATATATAATCAGATCACAGACTAGTTATTCAAACATCAAAATCAAGACTAAATTAGAACGAAGGGAAGACACTGAATGAAGTTACAACAGCTTCAGACTGACCTATTCAAACAGCTGTTGAATGTCCTGCAAACGTGAAGTGGAAAAGGTAAAAACATTATCCCTGATTATTTGCATTTCCTGCATAAATTTCATGCCATAATAATCTTTAATATAAGGCCTGGAATGGATCCCTAAGCCTCTAAGTCAGATAAGGAAATGTAATTTTTTCTAGAGATACTGCAATTTATCTTTATCATTCCACCAACCTTCTTCCCTGCATTAAATCAAAATCATTTTGGGGAGTTGCTCTCTAAGAAGCCTTTACAAGCTGTTTTGAATGAATGAATAAAGAGTTAAATGCTAACTCTTGAGCAAAGCACTGTACTAAGTGCTGGGGATATAAGTAGAAAAGTAAGATAGACCCTGCCCTCAAGGAGCTCACATACTAATTTTGGAAAGGAAACAATCATTTTGTGGTGCAAATAATCACTCCTTATTTGTTTGTGCTTTCCTATCAATTTTCTTAAATCTGGTCACATCTATATTACTATTAACAAATGTTAATTATATTCCACTACATTAAGTATTTGTCAATCCTGTAATTATAAACATTAAGTCAAAGCAAGTTCTGTACTATAATTATTTACTACCTATAGTTATAAAATCATCTTCTTCAATACCCTCAAAATAAAAGACAAAGAATATTTACCTTGTTAATTAAAATTAATCAGGCTTTGGATGACTATGACTATCAGTAACTATTCAACTATATCAGTACTTATAATGTGAAGGTAAATAGCTGAAGATATTTAATTTGAATACTGTAAGATATTTCTAGAACAGGAGTTCTTAACCTTTTCTGTGTCATGGACCCCTTGGGCACTATGGTGAAGGCTACGACTCTCCTCAGAATAATGCCTTTAAATGTATAAATGCATAGGATTAACAAGGAAACCAATTCTATTAAACTACAGTTATCAACATCTTTTAAAACAAATTCACAGATCCCAGGTTAAAAATCCTGGAAGATCCTTTCCCCATTCAGAAATTTTTTACTGATAATCAAGGCTAGCTAACCTTTTTTTGCCTGAATACCACTCAATGAAGAACCAATGGAGAACAAGAGGAAGCAAGGCCATAAAGCCAAGGTAGAGCCAGTCATAAAGTTCTGGGGACTCCGTACATGGCTGACAATATTTCTGAGTATTCGTTCTCTGTCCTCTTGGGCATACCTGAAAAATAGAAAAACTTTCTTATTTAAAGAATTACTTGTTAATGTTAACTAGAAGTATAAAAACTTTAATTACTTAATAAGACCTATTTTACTCGAAACATTTAATTATCTGCAGCCTTCAGAAATTAAAAGATTTATCATAACTACATTATTAAATATTTTTTAATGAATGGACTCCATTTGTTAAAGTAGTTGACAATGGAAAATGTGCTTATTAAATAAATTTAAAAATAACCCCATAGGGATATTCTGGAGGTAGAATGCTAACCTACTATGTATACAATATGCTATGGCAAATTAAAAAAATCAGAAATGACTATAAAAGATGATTTAACATGTACTTGGTAAATACAGAAATGCACTATTCTGCAGATAATCAATATAATAAATATGGATTTTTATGTTAATGAACTTCTGATAAATTGTTAAAACCTTTAAGAAGAACAGAAGAACAAAATTTTACTTTTGAAAAGATTTGAAAAAGCAATGAAGATCAAAAACTGACTGATGAAACACTAAATAAAGGTAAGGCTTACCCCACATTCTCCATATATCTCGGTTGAATCATTTTTATATATCAATGTCTTCCCACAATAGAGTCCAAGGCATGCTGGTTGAATATCAATAGCTTTTTAAAAACAAATGCCAAAATAGTAACATATTACTGAACATGAATGAAATAACAACAGTGAAACATTTTTGCGCAAACATTAGAAAACATTTCAATGTCACCCCACTCTGTCACTATTTCCTTTAGCTGGATGCAAGCTGTACAGGCGCAGAGAAGACAGACTTCAAGGGCTATAGAAATGTTACCTATTAATAATGCTTACAGTCACAGGCCATAAGGACCAGGATATGCAATTTTCAATCTTATTTCTACGCAATTTCAAAGTTCTAGATGAGAATATAATTCCTGTCTGAATAGGGCCATTTGTAATAGATAACTGAGATATGTAATCATGAAGCACTTAATAACGTGCACAGTACTTCTCCCTTTGTCTCTCCCAAGCTCAATTCCCCAACCACATAGCACAGTTTCTATTGCCTTAAATGTACTAGGAGAATGTCATGGAGAAGTCACAGGAGGTCACAGTGCGTACTGACTGGTAGATCTCCAACTAACTGGTGCCACCACCACAGCAATTCCCAGGGGAAGAGAAGCACACCAATAGCTAACGTTCATGTAACACTGTGCAAAGTGCCTTTCAGGTTTTATCTCATTTGATCCTTAGAACAGCCCTGTGAGGCACATGCTATTATTATGTCCATTTTACAGATGAGGAAGCTGAGGCAAACAGAGGCTAAAATGACTTGCCCAGCACCACACCGCTGCTAAGTGTCTGAGGCTGCAACTCCACTCAAAGCCTAGCACACTATCCACTGTGTCACCAAGCTGTTAACATCTCTCTCTTCCTATCTATTTGCACACATATCCCTCTCAAGGCTTTCAAAAAATTAAAAACAGAACACGCATGCCTCCTAACATCCTTCAAAGCATGCCATCGGAACGTGGCTCTAATGCTCGGGTTGGCATGGCATATGGGGGAAATTTTTTAAAAGGGGTGCTTAGTACTTCAGCTACGTTAACTGCTTCCCTGATTTCCCCAGTGAGGTGTGATTCTTCCCCTCTTCAAATCTTTGAGGGAAAAAATTTGATCTCTCCTGCATACCTAGTCATTTTATAACTTGCATTTTGATTACTTGTATAATTTGTCTCATTAAAGCTCCTCAAAGGAAGACACTTGTTGTTTTCCATCCATGCTATCGACAGGACCTGGCATGATGTCTTTCACAGAGTAGACATTTCATAAATGCTTGTTAAACTGAACTAGAAAAAACTTAAACTGAAAAAGGCTCTAATCTGTTGTGAACTTTGGTACATAAGAGTACTGCTGAAGTGTTCAATGTCCCCTTTAAAAAGAGATTTTTGCCTAGATGATGAAATCAGAAGGGCAACATTAGAAAATAAAATTCCAGTGTAGAACTTGTTAAAAATAACTGTATTTAAAATGTGCAGAGTTAAAGTGAAAAGAATTGACAATTATTTAAATATTTTTTAATATTAAATGACAAATTTTTCATAAATTCAAACCCATGCTCCATGTGTCCTGAAATATCCTTCTTTACTCAAAGACTAAATATAATAGTATCTTTCATAATTGAGAGCTGGAGAAAATAAAAAGTAGCACATACTGAGTTGACTCCTGTTTAATTTTACTCAATTTCTGGGTGTTTCCTAGGCCACACCCTCTTCTGTCTCTTTACTAGGTTTCCAGAGGTTCCTTGGCACAATACTGCCAGGCCTGTTAGTGCCAGTCATAAGGATAGGTCCCCTAAGACACAATAACCCAAGGGTCCTGCCCTAAGTCTGGGCCTTCATCAGTTGACTTCTCTCCATTCACAGGTACTCTGCCTGAATTCACTGCCCAATAGTTAGCTTACTTGAATCCCCTTAGTCTAACCATCTCAGAAACACTGAACTCTGAGTGCCAAAAGCAACCCCAGCTGTCTGCTCATTCCTACCCACCTCAATCCTAATATCCCACTCCCCACCCATAGCCTATGCAATGTCTCACTCCTGATTTGCCAACCCCTACTACTGTGCCCTCTGGAAATTCCAATCCATATTGAACAAACTTACTCTCAATTTAAGGGGAGGAGGAGAGCAGGGGTTGGGCGGGGGGTGGGGTGGGGGGGTGTAATGATAAAAGGGAGGGCAGATTAAGGGATGCTGTGGTTAGAAGCAAAAAAGAGTTTTGGGGAGGGTCAGGATAAAAAAAAGGGAAGAAACAGAAGAAAATGGGACAGAGGGAAATACACAGTAATTATAACTATGAATGTGAATGGGATGAGCTCATCCATAAAATAAAAATAAAATTTAAAAAGTAGATAGCAGAATGGAATCAAGAATCAAACAATGTATTGTTTACAAGAGACACACTTTGAAACAGAAAGGCACATACAGTGTTAAAATAAAGGAAAGGACTGCAACAGAACCTAATATGCTTCAGCTTAAATAAAAGAGGCAGGGCTAGTAATCATGATCTCAAAAACAGACCTAATTAAAAACAATCAGGCAAACTACATTTTGCTAAAAAAAAAAAAAAAAAGTACCACAGACAGTGAATATAAAAAAAATTACAAGTTTCTCAGATAAAGACCTTATCTCTCAAATATATACTGAGTATAGAACTGAGTCAAAGTTATTAAAAAAAAAAAGCTATTCCCCAATTGATAAATGGTCAAAGGATATAAACAGGCAGTTTTCATAAGAAAAAAATCAAAGCTATCTACAGTTATATGAAAAAATGCTCTAAATCACTACTGATTAGAGAAAGGCAAATCAAAACAATTCTGAAGTACCACCTCACACCTTTCAGAAATGACAAATCCTGGAGAGGATATGGAAAAAAAGGTACATTAACAAACTGCTGGTGGAATAGTAAACTAGTCCAAACATTCTGGAGAACAATATGGAACTATAAAACTGTGCATATCCTTTGACCCAGCAATACCACTACTAGATCTGTATCACAAAGAGAGCAAAAAAAAAAGGAAAAAGACTTATATATGCAAAAATATTGATTGCAGCTCTTTTTGTGGTGGCAAAGAATTGGAAATTGATGGGAAGATCATCAATTGGGGAGAATGGCTGAACAAGTTGTAGCACACTATTGTGATTAAGTACTACTGTGCCACAAGAAATGATGGAGGGGTGGGGATGGGGATGAGGGTGGTTTCAGAAAAGTATGGCAAGACCCATATGAACTGAAGCAAAGTGAAGTGAGAAGAACCAGGAGATCATTGTGCACAATAACTGCAATGTTGTGATGAAGATAAACTGTGAAAAACTTGGCTACTCTGATCCAAACAATGATCCAAGACAATTATAAAGGGCTCATGATGAAAAAATGCTATCCACCACCTAAGAGATAATTAATTGATGATCTAAGTGCCAGTTGAAGTATTATTTTCTCACTTTATTTATCTTGCTTTTAAAAAAAATATGGCTAGTATGGAAATGTTTTGCTTGATTTTACATGTATAATTGATATCATATTGTTTGCCTTCTCAGTGGGAGTGGGGAGAGAATTTGGAACTTAAAATTTTAAATGAAAAGAATGTTAAAAATAAATAATTACAAAAAACCAATTAACATTTGTTGATTTGAATAAATCTTGATAATCTCAAACAAACAAAAACCAAGCCTTTACTCTCATTTTAGACCTCCTCCTTTCTTGAACTCCTTTTATGGCTGACATTCACTGAGACGCTGGCTCCTTCCAGAAAACAGTACATCTCTGACCATCCTTTCCAGCACTGGAAGCACTTTCTCTCTTTCACCTCCCTCTACTCCCAATCTGATCCCAGGGGTTTTCTTTACTTCTCACTGCCCAGTTCAGATATTCCCTTTACCATCAACATTCAACAAACTCAACTCCTTTGAGGTTCACTCCATATAAATTTTTTACCCAATCTATATCATGGTAGCCATTAAAGTCCCAGAACATTCTTCCTCCTCCTGTCTGGATGTCTCTTCTCCCATCCCAACTCCTGCTCTTATAACAGGGAACGTCAGTGTGTACGTTGAATACCCTGACTTTCCAGTTTTTCAACCTATTCAACCCATATAACCAATTCCTCTACTCCCTCTCAGCCAAATAATACCCTTGCTTATGTCAACATCCACAAGTAACCTACTGCCATATTAAAGAACTCTGATATTCCTTTATCCAATAACAATTCCTTATAATTGCAACTCTCCATGTGCTTTACTACCCCTAACCCTTTTCTTCAACCTCTTCATGACTTCCAATCTACACACCCCTTAGTACTTTCTGAGGACACCAATCCTGTTCTAGCTCTCTTCTCAAATGTGACCCCTTGGTGAACTAGTTCTACTCTACACTATACTCTAGAGTCCTTGTTCTTTCCACTTGCCTATCACATCTCACCAAACCTAGGTCACTCCAACACCTTCCCACTTCAACCTTACTCACCTGCTGAACAGAGCTGAAGGAAGTCACAAACCATGCTGAGAAGTGTCCACTACAAATTTATGTGATCTAAATTCAAATGAGTCCTCACTGAAACAAGGCCATCTTTCCATTTCTCTTTAATTAGTTCTCTCTCTCATTCACTGTTATGGCTGTTCAAAACATTCTCTTCTCTCTACAAGCCCCCATGGCATTCTCTCCCCTTACTCTCTCAGTTGAGGTCCTTGTTTCATACTTCATTGGAAAAATTGAGGCTGTTTGCCAAAAGCTCTTCTCTTTCTCCTTATCTCAAATCTGTCTCCTCCTTCAATCCAGCCTCTCATGAAGATGTGGTTTTTTTCCTTGCCAAAGCCATACTCTCCAATCCCAAACCCTCCCATGTTCTCCACCAGACTGCCCCCACTACTATCTCCTTAATCTTCAATCTCTTCCTACTGAATGGCTGCATCTCTGATATCTACAAACACCCAAATCTCCCCCATCCTTTAAAATAATTTTTTAAAAAAATCGTCACTAGATGCTTCCATCCCTGTTGAATTCCTTCCCATCCCTCTCCTCCCCCTCTCAGTTAAATTGAAAAAAAATCTATGCTTAGTTGCCCCTGCTTTAATTGTTGCAAGTTTTATTCACCAGTAGATTTAAGTTTATTCATAAAATATTTCATTGTTTTGAACTCTTTTTTAAAATGAAAAACCCAACTAAAAGGGTTCCACCTCATCATCAGATTCAGATACTTCCTCATCTTGACTAATCTGGAAATAATGAAATTTGTAAGTCTCCTTGTCATATGTAACACGACACCACTCATGAAGATTGTTCTTAAGGTATTTCTTGGTAAAGCATTTTAAGTACTTTCTGGAGAACTGTTTCTCAGACACAATTGTGATCTTATTTTTTTGAAAAGTTCAATATACGTAACATTTTCTAGTTTTCCAGGCTTCGAGAACTGTTGAAAATTTCCAGAATCAAAGATTCCATCCGCTACTGCATGGTTAAGATCAAGGTTAAACTTCAAAACTAATTTCTTAGTCTTTCCTCCTCCTCCCTGCATCCTTCTCCCCACCCCACCCCTTTCTTCTCCTCCTCCTCCTCTTCTTTTTTGCAGCCCCATCTTGGACATAAAATAGGAAGACAGGATTCTTTCTTCTAAACCTTCTGCCATTTGGTCTCTGACCTCATCTTTATCATTTCTCCCTCCACCACATCTGTCAGGTAACTCCCCTTCTCTCTATTCACACAGTGACCACCCTAGTTCAGGTCCTCATTGCCTCTCTTGACGGGACTATTTCAATAGCTTCCTAAACGATCTCCCTGTTTCAAGTCTCTTCCCAATGTAATTCACTCTTCACACAACTGCCAAAGTAATTTTCCTAAAGCAAAGGGCATGCCCCTCCTCCTATTCTACAGGCTCACCACTACCTAAGATCAAAAACAGACATCTGTCATTTGAAGTTTATCACAACCATGCCCCTTTCTAACTTTCCAGTCTTCTTACATATTACTTGCCTCCACATACCTGCCCCCAGGCCTCAAATGCTCTGTTCTCCTCACTTCTGCCTCTTAAAAATCTCTGGCTTTCTTCGAGACTCAGCTCAAATACCACCTTCTACAATGAGACCTTTTCTGGTCCTCATAGCTGCTGATATCTTCTCCACTAAGGTCACCCTCTGAAGACCCCGTAACTATCTTGTATATATTCACTTATATGTATGCTATCTCCTTCTTTAGAAAGCGAGCTCCTAAAGGATTGAATTTTTTCCTTGCATCCCAGAATAGGCACCTAATAAATGTGTACTGATCTTCTTTGATATGATGTCAGAGATAATCCTGGAAATGATATAATTTGAGAGAGTCTCTTAACGATGAGTCTTCACTCAGTTTCCCTCACTGGACTGATACATACTGAATATTTAGGTGAGTTGTAGAACTTACAGCTGAGTGGGAAAGTAAAAATCATAGGTCCAACCACCTTAAACTTCTTTTCCAGAAAAGGACTCTAAAGCCTAGAGTAAATAAATGATTCGCCCATTGTCTCTCTCGGCTGAAAATGAATTCGAGGAGTAGGATGTGAACCCAGCTCTCCTTCGCAGTCTTTAGATCTGAAGTCAGAAAAATGAAGATCTCATGCCTGGCAAATACTAACAGCTAAATAAATACTTGTTGATAGACAACCTTGGCCTCATTTTTTTATGCAAAAGAAGTTTCCTTTATTGTTTTTTCATCATCATACTCCACAGCTGGGTGGTGAAATGATTACAGTGCTGAACCTGGAGTCAGGAAGCATCCAAGCTCAAATCTTTTTTGTGCAAATACTAGCTGTTTAACTCTGGCCAACTCACTTACTTGACATCTCCCAGCTTTGGTTTCTTTGTCTGTAAAATGAGGATAATAAACATCACCAACTTGACATGATTGTTGTGAGGATCAAATGAGGTAACAGAATAAATGTGATTATTATTAAAATTATTACTTAGCACTTAAAATTTTGAATTCACTCTTATTTCCATGACAATCTGAAATCGCTTATATAAATATTGTTATTAATAAGCTTAGCAGACTCAGCATTTAAAATGTTGAAATCATTCCCTACACCCCCTATAAACCTTAAAGCACTATATAGGTATTATTATTAATAACACTACTTAGCATTTTAAATTTTGAACTCACTCTCCCAAGATAACCTTAAGCGCTATTAAATTATTAATAATAAATTTGTTAGACTCGGAATTTTCGATTTTGCAATCACTTCCCCGAACCCTTGCAAGCCTTAAAGCATTATATAAGTATTTTTAATAAATTTATTATACTCGGAATTTTAAATCGTGAAATCACTTCCCTGAACTTTTGCAAACTCTAGAGAGCTATATAAATATATCATTAATAGTTACTACTCAGCATTTTAAATTGGGAAACAACTTCCTCAAACCTGAAAGCGCTAAATATTAATAAATTTATTAGACCCAGCACTTAAAATTTTGAGATCACTCCGCCACCCCGTGCAAACCGTAAAGTGCTACATAAACATTAATAGCGATTTAAATTTGAACTCCCTCTACCCCAACCCCTGTAAACCTTAAAGCGCTACGTAAATATTACTGATATTATTTATTATTCAGCATTTTAATTTTGTAATCAACGTTCTCTAGGCCCAACACATACACAAAGGACTTCTAATAAATGAGTTTATTCCTTTTTAAGTCGGACTCGGCTTCACCCGCTTCCTCCTCCGCTGGGGCGCTCCGACACCATCCCACCCCGGGGCCCCGGAAATCCCTGCATCTCGCACGCTCATTTTCCCCGACGTACAGGCGGGGGTGGAGGAAGGCAGCAGCTGCTCGAGCCAAAGCTCCGAGTGGGGGGAGGGGAAAACCGGGTGCGCGAGCCGAAGCCGCGGGAGGGATGGGCCCGAGTCCGGTCACCTCCGCCTCCCACTGGCCCCCAGGGTAAAGTGAGATGGCGGGTGAGGGGAAAGCTTGCACGGGGAACGATGACCACTCACCCATTGGCCTTTTGGACTGAGAACCGGGACCAGCCTAAAGGCTGCACCAGCCAGGGTGATTACATCCGGGCCGCAGGAGCTCCCAAACCCGGTAACTGTGGCTACAGCTTGACTAAAGCCCCGCCCCCCGCCTATGGACGACCAGTTCCGGAGCACTCACCCATTGGCCTTTTGGATTCCGGACCGTGATCTGCGGAAGGGCCACACCACCGGAACAGTCACATCCGTTACGTAGCAGCGCCCAGGGCTCCTCCTCCTGGTAACTGTGGCTACACTAGACTAATGCCCCGCCCCCTGCCTCTCTCAATCAATACTGGCAGCTCTTGTTTCCGAGGCCACGCCTCCCCCAACCCCGCTCGCGGGACGCTCACCTACTGAGTCAGTTACAGGACTAGTCTGCAGTGTCTCCTTATGGACCTCCCGCGGGAAGTTCTCCAGCTGCCTCCCCACTCCGGCACCCCGGTGCTGTCTGTCGTGGACATGCACACAGGAGGGGAGCCCCTGCGGATCGTGATCGCGGGGTGGCCCGAGGTGGGGGGCCCCACCCTGCTGGCTAAACGCCGCTACGTGCGGGAGCACCAGGACCTGCTGCGGCGGCGCCTGATGCACGAGCCGCGCGGGCACCGGGACATGTACGGGGCGCTGCTGGTGCGCAGCGAGCTGCCCCATGCGCACGTGGGCGTCCTGTTTCTACACAACGAGGGCTACAGCTCCATGTGCGGCCACGGCGTGCTGGCCCTGGGACGCTTCGCGCTCGACTACGGGCTGGTGCCGCCGCCCCCGCCCGGCGTCCGCGAGGCCCAGGTCCACCTGCACTGCCCCTGCGGCCTGGTCACCGCCTTCGTGCAGTGCGAGGGTGGCCGCAGCCGGGGGCCCGTTCGCTTTCACAGCGTCCCGGCCTTTGCCCTGGCCACAGGTAACCCCGACCACTCCGCCGGCGCCCTACGGGGCCGGGGTCCTGGGGTGGAGAAGTGGAGCCGAGTAACCCTACTAACGAGGACCCTGTCGCTGATTAAAATTCTAATTTTGATGAAAGTGTATCCAGTGTTCACTAAATGCAATGCACAACACAACTAACCCGGGGCCATGAAATGTAATTATCACAAATGACATACTAATTATATAGTAACATATAAGCAACCAAAAACCACAATGCTGCCTGCAAGTATTCGCTGCATGCTTGGGAGGGCTACAAAATTATTACTTTGATTTGAGACAAGCCAACACCTTAAAGCAGGGGTTCTTAATCTTGGGGTCCTTGAATTTTTTTTTAATGCATGTTTTGACAGCTGTCAATATAATTATAGCTAACGTATATACTGTGTGTGTGTGTGTGTGTGTGTGTAGCAGCTTAGGTGGCGCAGTGGATAAAGTGCCAGGCCTGAAGTCAAGGAATACTCATCTAACTGATTTCAAATATGGCTTCAGACACCGATCCTGGGCAACAGGGTCTGACAACTGGGCAATAAAACAGCATTGACATGGCAGCTACTATGTGTCAGACGCTTTACATTGGATCCTCTGGACAATCCGGGGTGATAGATGTTATTAATACCCCCCCCCATTTTACTGAAAAGGAAACTGAGGCAAAGGAGTTGAGTTACTTGCCGAGGTTACACAGCTGGAAGCGTCTGAGCCTGGATGATTCCACGCCTAAGGGGTCTATCTACTGCTCTGCTTTGCCGAGTTGTTTCAATCTTCAGTGACCCCATATAAAGTTTTCTTGGCAGAGATGCTGAAGTGGCCTTTTCTGCTCATTCTACAGATGAGGAACTGAGGCAAACAGGGTTGTGACTTGCCGGGGTCACGTAGCTAGTAAGAGTCTGAGGCCAAAGTTGAACTCAGGAAGATGAATCTTCCCCATTCTAAGCCTGATGCTCTATCCACCTAGCTGCTCTGATATAATTGATCTCCTTTATAACCCTATGTATTTTATTTCATGTATTTAAAGCAATTCTGAGAAGGTGCATAGGCTTCACCAGACTGCCAGGGGGGTGTGGTATGGTGACATAAAAAAGGTGATTAGAACCTGATCAGAACACTAAATGATAGTAAGAACAGTGTAGCAACTTATCCCAGGACCATTCCCAACTGAACTTCGTCAGAAAGATGAAATAATAACAGTAAAGCAACAATAATACCCCCTCCAAAGTCTAGCCAATCATCCGTGCCAGTTTGAAGGGAGGAAAATGCGGAGAAATTCGAGCCTGGATAGTGTACAACAGCACCTGTGGGTTTTACAACAGTCGAAGTAAGGCTCAGGGCGGGGAGAAAGGGCTCCCAGGACAGATCTGGAGAAACAAAGTGGAGGGAATGGTTCCAGGCAGCAAAGAGTTTACAGTCTCTTGAAGGAAAAAAAATATGCATTTGAAAAATTATAACAAAAATGGCATATGATTAAGTGGAGCATTCAGCGCCTAGAAGTTCTGAAAGGGAGAAGTCACTGTAACCTTGAGTGGTTCATAAAAGGAGTGGGACTTAATAGAGGAAATGGAACTTGAGCTAGGCCCTGGAGGATTTACCAGAGTTCTGTAGGGAGGGATCAGAAGTGCAGAATGCCACATCCCTGTTGCAAGGCAAAGATGAAAATGATCTACATAATATATCCTGGGGAAGAGTGAGACCAACCTAACTAGAACAGAGGATACCTGTTAGAAAATGGTAGGTGAATAATGGTTCTGCTCGCTATGGAAGTTATTTTGGAGAATTTTCTGTAAAAACCTATCTGAGAATTCAGACAAAAAATAGAAAAACTGTGAGTCATCCGCCTGACTTTTCCACTCAAGGAGCAGAAGGTGGGAGGAAATTTGACATCTAAAAAGTAGCGTGGAGTTGTGAGGTGCGTGAGTCTTCTGATACTAGATTAGGAGTTAGAAGACATGAGTTCTACTGGACGCTAAGGGGGTGCCCATCAGTTGCGAAAAGGCTAAACATTGTTTTAGCTATGTAATTAAATATTTCTTGTACTGTAAGCAGTGAAAAAAAGGGCTGGTTTCAGGGAAACCTGGCAAACTGATACATGAAGCAAGCAGAACCTGGAGATCAATTTATACAACAACAACATAAAAAAAAAAACAAACTTAGACTTAAGAACTCTGGTGAATGTCTTGACCAACCATGATTCTAGAGTGGGGTGGGGGGAAGATGTATATAAAATCATTAATTTCTATTACATTTATCTTGCATTAAAGAATATGATAAATTCAATATGTTAGTTTCAACATGAATTTTCATTGATTCTTACTAGTTTCAGAGGACCATTTCTGACCTTTTTCCAAAATTAAGGTTGGGCTTACCTTGTTTAGGTCACATAGCCTCCTATGCATGGACTACCCTTGCTTTGGAAAACAGTTAATTATGATGTCAAAAATAAATGTTCGCTCTATCTTTTGGTACTAGGATAATGTCATTTTGACAGACTTAACTCTGAGATGATAACAATGAAATATTCTGGAGGCAAACTTTTTATCAGACGTGTTTGTCCTTTTATATTTATGACCCTATTATCTACCCAGTTTTGCTATGTTTTTTCTGTTAAGTTTCTCTCTGTGCTTGGATGCCCCTTCCTAGCAGGCTGCTTCCTCTTTGTGAGTCTAGGATGATGTGG
Organism: Trichosurus vulpecula; assembly: GCF_011100635.1. Classification (NCBI taxonomy): domain Eukaryota; kingdom Metazoa; phylum Chordata; class Mammalia; order Diprotodontia; family Phalangeridae; genus Trichosurus; species Trichosurus vulpecula. The sequence goes on along the minus strand of NC_050580.1, from coordinate 214,487,109 downwards.
CAGAGCTGGCAGGGATTTCATAAATCATCAAAAAAAACTCATTTTACAAATGGGGAAACTGAGACCTGGAATGATGAATCGAACTGCTCAGATTTTAAAAGCTAGTGAATGGTAGTTCTGTGGTTAATAACATCAGCTAACATTTATATAGTGCTTACTATATGTCAGGCACTGTGCTACAGTGCTTCACAATGATCTCACTTGGTCTTCACAATTCTGCTATTATTATCCCTATTTTGCAAAACAAACTGATGTAAGTGGCATGTCCAGATTCCAGGTCCAGCCCTGATGAGTTTCTCATCCTTTGACCTCCTTTATCTCTGTAGCCTCTCTATAGGTTATAGCAGCCTGGAAGTCAGAGATTCTCTAACACCCACCATCAGGATTCTCATAGAACATAAGGTCAGTCGTCATTCCTTCTAGGTCAGAGGGATCTGTCTCAACACAGTGCATATTTAACAAATACATGTGAAACTAAATTAAATTGAACTAGAACCTTTATATACTGCAAAATAGAGTGGGATTAGCCAACCTAGGTAAACTCAGGAACAAACCATTTTAAGGGGAAAAACATTACTTTGCAAATTCAGTAGGCTAGCTACATTCTCCAAAATTCCACTGGACCTGAGCCTGTCCAACAGCTACCAAGGGTTATCTGCTTATACATATTCTCCTTTTAAGTTTACCAATTGTGGAAGCTACTCTCTCATGTTTAAGAAATACTCAAATCAGCAATAAGGCAGCTTTATTTAGCCATTTCTATTTTTCAAAATTGTACTGATATGTAGACCTCAAATTTTACCTAGTAATGAATAGAGTTAAGAAGAAAGTAAGAGAAAGATGGTGGAGGCACCTATTGGAGATAGCCTCCAAGAAGTTTAACCATTATAGTGGGGAGTAACTGGATAGAATGTCAGGCCTAGAGACAAAAAGACTCATCTTCTTGAGTTTAAATTCAGCCTCTGACACTCACTAGCTTTGTGACCCTGGGCAAGTTACTTAAGCCTTGGTTACCTCAATTTCTCATCTGTAAAATGAGCTAGAGAGGGAAATGGCAAACCATTCCAGAATCGTTGCAAAGGAAACCCCAAAACGGGGTCACAAAGAGTCAAATACAATTGAAAAACAACCAAACAACGGCAACAATATGTGATAATAGCTAGTGGAGATGAATGGATCAAGTGAGTGTTTTCAGAGGATGGGGGAGACATGGGACATATTTATAGGCAGTAGGAAAGATGTTAGTAGATAAAGAGATATTAAATTGTGAAGATGGGATGGAATTAAATCATTTGTACATATAAAGAAGTTTGCCTTGGCAAAGAGTTGATGCATCTCCATAGGTTCCTTGTACATCGACACAGGTCTCTTAACAGCTCCCTCTTTTCCTCCTCAGCATAATCATTTGTCTTTGTTTCATCAGAATTTCATTCTTGAGAGTTTCCTTGTCCCTGAGTTCTATAGAATCTTAGGTCATGAGGTCCTAAGCATTCTGGTTTCTCAAGTCTTTGAAATTTACTTTTCAAAAATCTATGAGGAAAAATTTTTAGAAAAATCTAAGATACCTCTCTCTGTCATGAATTCTAAGTTAGAGAGGTCACTCCCCAGCAAGGATTTCCAAATCAGCAACTAGGCCCTCCTTGTTGGGAGAATCATTTCCTTTTGAAGGAATGTTATACTTAAGGCAAGCCAGTAAGTGATGGGCTGTCCTGCTTTCAACCTAATTGTTTTCTGAATTCCTTACAGACAGTGAATGTCTCAATCCATCATAAATCTGATCAGTTTCCCAGACTCTTCATCTGTTTCCTTTTCCTGTCCAAGTGTTCTGTACTATGTTTCTGGGATGGTGTGTATCAGTGTCAGCCTCGCAGCCCCTGTTGCCCCTAGTGATCCACAAAACTCTACAGTATGATGTGAATCAGATTAAAATGTAAATGGTAAAATAAACAAAAGTACAATGCAATATAAAAAAAATTTTACCTAGTCACAACCAAGGGAACTTATCATTCGGATTTGCATTTGAATCATACTTTGAGAACTAAGTACAAACACTGCCTGTAAAACCAACCCTACCTATAACACATTTAGGCCACTTTCAATTTAAGCTACTCCATAAACTATAAAACCTAGAATTTAGAACTATCATGAAGATATATACCTGTGAAATTACTTAGACAAAAAAAGCGGGCATCATGGGGGCTTTATGAAATTCATAAGTTCGAATATGATTTAGAAATAACAGTACATGACTGTGTCTGAACCTCATTTAAGTTAAAAATGTGAAAATAAACAGGTACTGAAGACCTGTTATTCATTTGGAACTTATTCATTTTGAAAGTGAATTTCCAGTTTCATATTATTACCTATTAAAATGATGATGGTTTTTTTCTGAACATCTGAAACAGACAGCATTTTATTGTAAAAATACTGAATGCAAAATGTCTTTTTCTTGAACACTTTTAGATCTTGTGGTGAATGTTCCTGGAAAAGGGGACGTTGTAGTCGACATTGGATATGGTGGTGCATTTTATGCATTTCTTAATGCTAAAAGGTTTGGATTAGATGTCTGTTCTTCGAAGACAAGGGATCTTGTAGATGCAGCAACTGCCGTTACAGAAGCAGTTAAAGCACAGGTAGATAGCATGTACCTCGGTAGCTTCCTTCAGACCTTCAAGAATCCATGATTTTTTCAGAGATCTTAACCCCTTCATGCTTTAACAGATGGTCTTTGTCAGTTGTTGCTGCGGCCAAAAAAATTTGCGACCCTGTGGCCAGCCTGGTGACACAACTATGCTAAATTATAACTTTTTGATTCCTTCTTCATCTTGGCATAAAGGTGACCCTGAGTTTTTGAAGACTTAGATGCTATAACTTAACTTCTAGCAGGTCTTACCAAAATGGAAAGGCAGAGCATGGGAACAGTACTGTCACCACTACTACATATATCTGTCATCCAAGGGCCAGCCTTGTTAAATTTAGAAAAGTTCGTTATCAGACTACCTGAAAAACACTTAAATACACAAATGTTGTACTGAGAACAAGAAGCCTAATATTTTTTCATCCTAAAGATCATTGTAACGAAAATATTCAAAATTCCCTGTAGAAGATGGTAAGAAAGAATGAAAATAAACATGATCTCATTCTGTTTGTTGAATATATTTCTTCAAGTTATTAGTAACCTTTCTTCCACACTTGTTCATTTATAGTACATGTGACTCCTTGACTACCTAGCCAGAACATCAATTTGGACCCCACTAAATCTGAAATTAATGATTTTCGTACATAGTATTATATATGTACTTTGCTCTCTCTTGTCACTCAGAGCAGAAATTCAAAATCATTTAATGTAAATGTAGTTAAAGCATTCTGTAATCTAATTTACTGATATTTTCTAGTATAGGTAATAAGGTATATTATAATATTGTTGTTATTCAGTTATGTTCAACCATTCACGACCCCATTTGGGGTTTTCTTGGCAAAGATACTGAGTGGTTTGCCATGTCCTTCTTCAGCTCATTTTATAGATGAGCAACTGAGGCAAAGTGGGTTAAGTCACTTGCCCAGGCTCACACAGCTAGTAAGTGTCTGAGGCCAGATTTGAACTCAGGAGGATGAGTCTTCCTGACTTCAGGCCCTGCCCTCCATTCACTACACCATCTAGCTGCCCTATTGATTTATGTAAACAATTTTGGTAGTTTGATCAGCAATAAATAAAACACCAAATTTAACACTGTATTCTTTATTAATAAACTAAAAGATTTGTATCCTTCGCCACCAGCAGAAATTTGCCATTGCACATTAAGAGCCTAACTTTGAGTTAGAATCTATAAATATATTTTTCTTTGTTTTATGAGAATTTTATTAATTTTTTAGATTAAAGAATAACTTATAAAAGGCTAGTATAATAGTTCAATTAACTATACTTATATTAATAATTCATTATTTTATTTTTAACATTTCCAATTACTTCCCCTTGAATTGTAATATTTAAAGAGTAAGAAATTACACCAGATTCATTTCAAATGATGTTTCATAGAATTATTAGGATAATTCCCTATGTGAGAATCATAGAGCTACTCTGAAGTTTTAACTCAATTTAACTTTATTTTGAGACTGCACCTCTCTAATTCTCTTAGGATGGAAATGCAGAAGCCTGTGACCCAGTTCCATTTGTGACCAGTACAGGTGCCCTGACCTGTTCCATTTCCAGCCTGGGTCCCCCACCTCCAAATTCCCTCCCCCAAGCACTCTCCAGGGACCAGTCTTAGTGCAGAAACTTGATCAGCCTAGCCCACTGCAGCTCAGACTCCTGAGTTAAGCCATCTACCAGTCTTAGCCTGAGTCTTCTCAGTAGTAGGGATTCTAGTTATGCACCAACAAACCTGGCTGAAGTATTTCTTGTGCATCAGTTTTCTGTTCCAGGTGTTTAGTAATCTCAATGAGATAGCAGTTGAAAACAGCTTTACAAGAGATCAATTTATCACAACGTTTTCCATAAGAGAAAGAAGGTAAAGGCATCGGTTTCTTAATCAGAGAAACAACTCTTGAGTGTGAAGACTTGGATTCATAAATATCAAAAGAAGCGGGAAAATATGAAGACTTATTTAATGACTATACAGTGAGAATGAAGCATCATATAGTAGAATTATTTTGTAGATTTTAGAAATATCAGTGCAGTAAAATAAAGTTAATAGGTTTATCAGTGGGAGAGGAAAAGCAAAAGAGCAAATAATATAACTGGTATATTATTATTTGGAACTAAAGGCAGTGTCATAGTAGATAGAGGGCTAGACCCAGAGTAAGAAAGACATGGGTTCAAGTCCTGCCTCTTACGCATACTGGCAATTAGAGGTGGCAAAGTGGTTATTAGAGTGCCAACCCAGGAGTCAGAAAGACCTGAGTTCAAACTCAGTCTCAGACTTTTAACTAGCTGTGTGACCCTGGTCAAGATATTTAACCTCTATCTGCCTCAGTTTTGTCAACTATAAAATGAGAAGAAGAATAACATCTGCCTCCCAAGGGTGTTGTAAGGATAAAATGAAATACTATTTGTTAAGCACTTAACAGAGTGCCTGGCACTGTAGGTGCTTAATAAATGTTTGTTCTCTTCCCCTCACCCCTAGAATAACCCTGGGCAAGTCACTTAACCTCTGAATGTCCTAGGTAACTGTCAAAGACCTAGACTTTAAATTGCAGAGAAATCCGTAGAGGAAATTTCCTCAGTTTTTGTAGAGGAAGCTTCCTCAATTGTAAAATGTAAAAATTATAAAATTATTATCTTAAGTGAGATAATGATTGTAAAAAATGCTTAGTGTGGTACCTGATATATAGTAAACTCTATTTAAATCCTCCCTTCCCCTATGCCCCTCCCCATCACAACTTCCCTGTATCAATGAAATAATGGATCCAGTCCAAAAAGAATGGAATAATAAGATTGTTTTGAACTCACCAAAGAACCAAAGAACCTTTCCCCTGTGTTTACTTACTTATTAGAGGGACACAATTCCACATGCCTGGCATAGTACGCACATACCTTGCACATAGTAGGCACTCAATAAAATGAAAAGTGATATCTTTGAACACCTATATCTATATTATTTTGTAAGGATCCATTTGAATAAAAAGCCATTTTACTACATTAATATATTAGTGAATATCTTTTATTTGCTTTTTTCCCAGGTTAAAATTCATCATCCAGAGAGTGAAGAGCTTGCATTTCTATATGGAACTATATTAACAGATGGAAATGATGCTTTTAGTGAAGAACCAACAACCAACATCTGTGTGTTTGCAGATGCACAGGTATTGAAACAAAAAGCTTTTACACATAGAACCTACCATCTACTTTAGGAAGTAGCTTCAGTGGAAAATACACTGAGCTAACTGTTCAAGAAATCATAGTATTAGATCCAACTCTGTCATTAACTAGCCATACCTTTTGTTGCTGTTGAGTCATTTTTTAGGCAATGAACAGTTTTTCTCAGAATGTATAAGAATAGAATGCCATATTTTACTTAAAAGTAATGTAAATTAAAAATATGATCAAGTTTTAGGGGTTTTTTGTTTTATTTTCTTTTTTAATCATTACAAGACACTTCTATACATGGGAGTTCCTCTTAAGGAAATGTAGGCTATAGGGACTTTGTTCAAATTTTTACATTTTAATGGCTTCAATTGAAGGGGTAATAAATAGACTCTGAAATGAAATACCAAAGTAAATTTATTTAGAAATTTATGAAAATTAAGATTAGACAATTGTAGACTCTATATTCTTTTCTTAGATCCCGAGATAAACAAAAGGGGGTTTACTATACAAAGGTAAATAGTGCCCTGTGGTCTACAGAAAAGAAATATATAATAGCTGTGAAAAGATAATTTACTGCTATTTACCAAGAATATTCCAGATTGCTTTTAGGATTCTATCATACCAAAAACTTGATTTTGAAATTTAATAGTTAAAACATTTGAAAGTTATAACATTCTAAAATAGATGAGGCACAATATAGGATAAATGGGTGTGATGATTGCATTTGTGGAGTATCTCATTTTTGTTTATTCCAAAACAGGTTGACCGAAGCCCCACTGGTTCTGGAGTGACGGCACGCATTGCCTTACAGTATCACAAAGGACTTATTCAACTGAACCAGACCAGAACCTTTAAAAGTAGTGCAACAGGTTCACTGTTCACTGGGAAGCCAGTGAAGGTGATCAGAAAAATCACTTTAATTTTTTGTTGTCAGATTTATTGCCATAAAAAAAGGAGACTTAAGTTGGGTATCAGATAAATTTCTTCATGCAGTTCTGCCAAAATATTATACTATGAGATTATAATGATCTCAGTTCTATTGGGTTTCTTGTACCTGTTAGGATTGCCTCACCTTACATGAGAGATATGTTCTTAAAAAGTTTAAGTAAACAGAATTTTTGTAAATTTTCTCCCCTCACTTTTTGCTAGGAAAGCTGACTGAGGAAAATCTATAGGTAAGATGTGGTTGTGGTTTGTCCTTCATTCTCAAAGGAGTCCAGGACATCAGGGAGGTGATGACATGACTTGCAATTGACTGATTTGAGTGAGGGAGGGCTGTGCAAAGCCACCAGCTTCACTTTCTCCTCTAGAAGCATCTGGGTCGAGTATAGGGGTTTTTTGATCACAACCACCATGAATGAAAAAAATTGAGAAGGCATCCCTAACATATGCATATTTATTTATAAATTATATAATGTACTATTATATTATAGGAAATATAAAGGATGAAATTTAAAATAATGTTATATTATATTTTAAATTAATATACAAAAATCTTTTTCTCACTTAAAACATTAAGGTAGAAAGTATTTTGATGGAATATGCTTTATTTGTTTGAAAATCTTGGTTTAAGATTTTTGATACAGCAATTCAAAGGTCTGATTTTAAGGTCAGCCTACTTTGCTCCTCAGTTTTAAAGGTAATCATATCTGAAAAAATATCTCACAAAGACACAGAGATCCAAATAGAAGAAGTGCCTATCGGCTATAACTCAACTATTATATTCATTTTCCAATCCCATCCACCAGTTATGCAGAGGTTTGTTGAAATTTGACTAAGTAAGTTTCTGTCTTTCACGATCTTTTTGCAAATGAATCTGAAGTTGTTGCATTTTAAGATTTTTTAACAGATTCCAAATCCATTGAAACTGCATTTGGAGGATTTTTAAACAAGTTAGAAAATTATTTTTCCAAGTGGAGATACGAGAGGTTTTATAGGTGATAACCATCATTTTGGACAAAAAATGCTTAATTTTTTATTATCTTGCTAATCATATTGATTTCATACCATCACTAGCTGATATCTCAAGACACAGCATAGTCAGAATAAGATTCATCATTAACGGGTGGATATAAATCCCTACTTCAGATAATTTTGATAATTTTGAATTTTTTTGACCAACTTCTTGTCATAACTCATTATTTTTACCTTTTAGCCATTTGTCCATTTTATGCGGACTAGTTCATCTGTAAATCCATTTAACTGTGCACATGTGAACAGTAACACTGTATGTTACAGTATGCTGAAAATGACATCAGTGAGAACTACCATCAACCCTTCAGTATTGCAGAATTCCCGTTCTTCCCTCATAACACTTTGAATGTATTATGTAATATGTGGCCATCTAACATATGGTCCTAGTACGGGCATCAGTATCAAGCCATAGATTAAATATTAGTAAAGCTTAATCTATTTCCTTTCTTTAAAAAGAACTAAAAATAAAAGGAAGTCCTAATTTTTTTTGTATACCCCAATGGATAATCTTAATTTTTTCTAGTTTTACAATTTATTTTATTTTTAATTTTGTTGTTGTTCAGTCGTGTCTGGCTTTTTGTTACCCCATTTGAGATTTTCTTGGCAAAGTTACTGGACTAGTTTTCCATTTCCTTCTCCAGCTTTACAGATGAGGAAACTGAGCCCAGGATCACCCAGCTAGTAAGTGTCTAAGGCCAGATTTGAGCTTAGGTCTTCCTGACTCCAGGCCCAGCACTCTATCTACTGTGCCACCTAGCTGCCCTTTATTTTTAATAAGCATTTTCAAAAAATCAATATTACACTCACTACTTACTACCCCAATTTAGCAAAGAAGAAATTTTTAAAAATTCAAAATAAAGTTGCATAGTAAAGGAAAAAAATTCTCACATTGTCCATGTCTGAAAATGTACATAATTTTCTGCATTTTAAGTTCATCACCTGTCAGGAGGTAAGTGTCTTGTTTCATATTCATGGACAGTCTTTCTTACCTCCTTAGGTGTATACCGTTCACTTTGGAGACTACAGATTTAGAGCACTATAGTGTCAGGAGGCTTGGATTTCCATCTCATTTCTGCCATTATCAAGATGTGTGACCTTGAACAAGTGATCTCTGTGCTTCTGTTTCCTTATCTACAGTCTGACAGAAGGAAATCCTCTCTTGGTGTTACCTATTTTATCTTTTGCTGCACTTTCTGGTTAAAGAGAAAGAAGCAGAGGGGAAAAGCTAATTCCTGAGAAACTTCCTTTCCTCAGGCTAGAAATGGCACTAGAGAGCAATCCTGTCTTACTCCAGTCAATCAGCTTCTGGCCAAATAATGCCTTTCATGATAGATTGGCTCCCAGAAATATCTGCCTATCAGCTTTGATCAGCTCATGTCTGCTCTTCTATCCCACCTTTTATAAACAGCTCTTCTCCTTGCCCTGACTTCTCCTGAGCTTGGCTTTGTCTCCTGTTTCTGTCTTTTGCAGGTTATCTCCTACTCCTTTAAATATCTTCTTTCCCTAGTTTCTAATGCCTCTCAGACCAGGGCCTTTTCATGGAGTGTCCTATCTCTAGCTTACAAAATGAAACTCAAAAATCTAACCTTTCCCTCGGCGATGACCCTAACAGCCCTTATTATAATCATCCTATAATCTCTGGTTATTTGATTTATAGTTTATGCCTTCAAAATTCTGAAAACTGTCACATGAAAATTTAAGTGATGGATCACAATGTGTTGAAGCTCTGCTGTCAAATAGGACTTCTTGGACCATTTATCTAATGAGCAGTTCTCTCCAGTTTTCAGAAGCATCTGTTTTATCTGAGATGCTATGTTTCTTCTCAAGCTGATTCTAACAGTTTTCCTCCCACAAATGTCCTCTTCTCTCCCTTTCAACAACCAGAACATCTACATACAAAAGGGGAAATATCTTACATGAGAAAAACAAAAGACATTTTTCTTACATTTCTTTCACTTATCAGATGTGATGCTAGCCCAAGTTTTAGTTTGGCCAAAATGAAGAAAGTTGTTTTATTTGAAATTGAATATTGTAGGTTGAACAAAACATTCTATCTTGAATTAAAGTGCCATTCTTAGTTTTGTATTAAGAGTGCAAGATTTTTAGACAAGATAAAATATAAAGATTATTTTTATATTAAATTCCTTTTATTTTTCTTTTTTAGGAAACCAAATGTGGTGAGTTCAAAGCAGTTGTAGTGGAAGTATCAGGAAAAGCCCATTACACAGGTACAGCAAGCTTTATAATTGAAGAAGAGGACCCACTGAAAAATGGATTTCTTCTCAAATGACCTTATTCATGACCTCTAAAGCAACCATTATCTAAGAGATAATTGTCCTCATGGTCTGTAAAAAAGTATATCATCTTATGTATGTATGTTAATCCTATCTAACTAATCACATAATCCATGATTATATAAAATCATGTTAACAAATAATAGGGGGGGGGGGAAGATGGTGGCAGGAAAGCAGGGACTTGCTTGAGCTCCCCCCGAAATCCCTCCAAACACCTGTAAAAATGGCTTTGAACAAATTCTAGAGCTGCGGAACCCACAAAATAGCAGAGGGAAACACATCTCCAGCCCAGGAGAGCCTGGATGGTCACTGGGAAGGGTCTATCACACGGTGTTGAGAGCGGAGGGCAGTCCAGCATGGGCCGCACTGGGACAGACCAGACTGGGAGTCAGTCATCCGGAAGAGGCCTTGGGTCCATGAAACAGTGAGCTGTGGCAGTTACCAGACTTCTCAACCCACAAACGCCAAAGAGCAGGTTAGGGGGAAACTGAGGGATCGAGTTCAGAGTGGTCCGGCCACCAGCTCTGGGGGTGGAGGAGGTCATGCAGCGGTGGCAGTAGAAGCAGCAGGAAGCTCCTGAGGCTACCTCCAGAGTGCCAGCGTCAGTGGCTTCCTGAGTCCCTGACTCACACAGTGGGAGGAATCTAGCGGCAGATCAGAGCAGGAATGCAAGGAGCTCTTTGTGGGCACAAAGGCAGATTCTCTTGCTGTGCCCTGCTTGGATCCGAATTGGGGTCCTGGTTGGAGGTTTCTGGGGGAGGAGGAGCACTGCTGTGACAGAACCTGGAGTGATGGTGGAGTAGAAGTAGTTCTGAAAACAGCAGTGCTTGGACCCTAAAGCTTGGGACAAAGTACTCTCTGCTCTACAAGAAGTCATATCCTGACAAAAAGCTCAAGGGTCAAGTAGTTGGCTGGGAACATGAACAGGCAGTGAAAATGAACTCAGACTCAAACACAGACTCAAACTCAAACTCTAGATTCCTTTTGTGGTGACAAAGAAGATCAAATGATACAGCCATAAAAAGTCAACAAAGTCAAAGAGCCTACATCAAAAGCCTCCAAGAAAGATATGAATTGGGCTCAGGATACGGAAGAGCTCAAAAAGCATTTGGAAAAGCAAGTAACAGAAGGAGAGGAAAAATTGGGAAGAGAAATGAGAGTGATGCAAGAAAATCATGAAAATGAAGTCAATGACTTGCTAAAGGAGATCCAAAAAATGTTGAAGAAAATAACACCTTAAAATAGACTAACCCAAATGGCAAAAGACTTCCAAAAAGCCAATGAGAAGAAGAATGCCTTAAAAGGAAGAATTAGCCAAATGGAAAAGGAGGTCCAAAAGACCACTGAAGAAAATACCACCTTAAAAATTAGATTGGAGCAAGTGGAAGCCAGTGACTTTATGAGAAATCAAGACATTATAAAATAGAACCAAAGGAATGAAAAAATGGGAGACAATGTGAAATATCTCATGGGAAAAACCACTGACCTGGAGAACAGATCCAGGAGAGAGAATTTAAAAATCTTTGAACTACCTGAAAGCCATGATAAAAAAGAGCCTAGATATCATCTTCCAAGAAATTATCAAGGAAAACTACCCTTATATTCTAGAGCCAGATGGTAAAATAAAAATGGGAAGTATCCACTGATCACCTCTTGAAAAAGATCCCAAAAAGAAAACTCCTAGGAATATTGTAGCCAAATTCCAGAGTTCCCAGGTCAAGGAGAAAATATTGCAAGCAGCCAGAAAGAAACAATTCAAGTACTATGGAAACACAATCAGGATAACACAAGATCTAGCAGCTTCTACATTAAGGATCAAAGGGCTTGGAATATGATAGTCCAGAGGTCAAAGGAGCTAGGATTAAAACCAAGAATCATTTACCCAGCAAAACTGAGTATAATACTCCAAGAGAAAATATGAATTTTCAATAAAATAGAGGACTTTCAAGCTTTCTCAGTGAAAAGACCAGAGTTAAATAGAAAATTTGACTTTCAAATACAAGAATCAAGAGAAGCATGAAAAGGCAAACAGGAAAGAGAAATCATAAGGGATTTACTAAAGTGGAACCATTTTGTTTATATTCCTACATGGAAAGATGATATGTGTAACTCATGAGACCTTTCTCAGTATTAGGGTAGTTGAAGGGAATATACATATACATAGACAGAGGGCACAGGGTGAGTTGAATATGAAGGGATGATATCTAAAAAAATAAAATCAAGGGGTGAGAGAGGAATATGCTGGGAGAAGGAAGATGAGAGAGATAGAATGGGGTAAATTATGTCACATAAAAGTGGCAAGAAAAAGCAGTTCTATTGGAAGGATAGAGGGGCCAGGTGAAAGGGAATGAGTGAATCTTGCTCTCATTGGATTTGACTTAAGGAGGGAATATCCTACACACTCAGTTGGGTATCTTACCTCACAGGAAAGTAGAGGGGAAGGGGATAAGAGAGGGGGGACGATAGAAAGGAGGGCAGATAGGGGGAGGAGGTAATCAAAATAAAACGCTTTTGAAAAGGGACAGGATCAAGGGAGAAAACTGAATAAAGTGGGACAGGATAGGATGGAGGGAAATAGAGATAGTCTTTCACAACATGACTATTATGGAAGTGTTTTGCATAATGATACATCTGTGGCCTATGTTGAATTACTTGCCTTCTCAAGGAGGGTGGGTGGAGAGGGAATAAGGGTGGGAATTTGGAACTCAAAGTTCTTAAAACAAATGCTCAACAAAAAGTTTTTTACATGCAACTGGGAAATAAGATATACAGGCAATGGGGCATAGAAATCTATCTTGCCCTATAATAAAGTAAGGGGAAAAAGGATAAGGAAGCGGAAGTGGGGGGACAGAAGGGAGGGCAGACTGAGGAAAGAGGCAATCTGAATATATGCCATCTTGGAGTGGGGGGAGGGTAGAAATGGGGAGAAAACTTGTAACTCAAAATCTTGTGGAAATCAATATTGAAAACTAAAAATATTAAATAATAAATAAATTTTTAAAAGAGAGTCCCCTGGGGTCAGGGAGAGTCTAGGCTTCTGGTTTTTATGATGCTGCGTTATATTGTGTTGGCATAGCTATACATTTCTGAAGAAGGTAGAGCAAGTGAATTAGAAGGGGGCTTTGTCATAGTAGGGAAGAATAGCCCTAGGGAGTCTGATTACTTGGGGAAGTTTGTGTTTCTGTATTGGTGAACTCCAGTGTCGAATGTACGTGTTCTTGAGGAAAAGATAAAGTCTTGAACACTGGGTGATAAAAAAGATAAAAACGAATAATAGGTAACATATGGTTCTTTAAGGTTTGCAAGTTACCTCACATTCTATCTTATGACATTACTATATGAATCAATTTAGCTAGAAACATCTTTAATATTCTAGTAAAAACAAAATACTAAAGATGGCAGTACAATTTTTATGGTGGTACTTTGTATAAAAGATAATAAAAAATTACCCATTTCAAATAGATTTGTAAATGTTGGAGTTTTAAAGGTACCATCTTATCTTTCAATGTTGTGTTAGAGAGACTATTTGAATAAAAGACACTTTTTGTGTAATGTAGCTTAATTCTAACAAAAAAAAACAGATGCTGGGGCAGCTAGGTGGCACAGTGAGTAGAGCACCAGCCCTGGAGTCAGGAGGACCTGAGTTCAAATCCAGCCTCAGACACTTGACACACTTACTAGCTGTGTGACCTTGGGCGAGTCACTTAACCCCAACTGCCCTGCCTTCCCCCCTCCAAAAAAATTCTACACAAGGTCCTTAAGCAACGTCTAATAAATAAAAATTAAGTGCTTATTATGTGTAATGTGTAAAGCAAGGAAGACTCATGGCCCCTGCCCTCAAAGATCTGAAATTCAAACAAGATATATATTTATACACACTCACACATATACATTAAATAAGTTACATATGTATATATACACATACATATATGCATGTGCATATATCTGACCATCTGTACAATGGATATATACCTATGTATGTGTATCTATATACATTTTATATAGATACCTACACACCTATATCTGACCATCCCTCTTAATTATTGTTCTTTATCTCCTTTCCTTCATGATTAAACTCTTTGAGAAAGAAAGCCCTTGGCACTTGGTGTCATTTCCCTCTCCTCTCAATTGCTTCTAAGCCTTCTATAATTAGGCTTCCAACCTCTCTCTCTCCAAAATGACCAGTGATTTTTTAATTGTCAGGTAGCCTTTCCTTATCTTTATCCTTCTTCACCTCTTTGTGGCTTTTCACAGTGTTGATCATCCTTTTCTCCTTAATACTCTCACTTCTCCAGATCTTTATTATAGTGCTTCATCCTGGTTCTGGTTCTGCTTTCCCTATCTGACCTGTCTCAATTTCCTTTGCTAGATCTTTATCCAGGTCATATCCACCAACCACGGGTGCTCCCTAATCACTCCAGCTTTCACTGATTGGCCAATAATAGATCCCAAGCCAAGCCTCACTTGCTTATTGTCCAGGTCTTCATGGATCAGAGTGTAAATAGCAATTGTTTCGATTCTAGCCAGAAGCTCTGAGGGTCTCACCCTCCCAGATTGATTCTTTAATGCAAGCAAACTAGGCCGTCTTTTGCCTCAATTTTTACCTAGCCTTTAATTACTGAATGGGTGTTGCCTCAGACAAACTGGAACCGGGAAAGACCTTAGCTTAAAAAGAACAACATCTCCCACTGCATCTGGGACCATTGCCAATCGTCTTGCCACTGGACTCCAATGACTGCAGAGGAGAGAGTGAGGCTGATTAAATCCAATTCACTTGCAAGTCAAGATATCACCCTCCTGATGTCATTAGTCCTCCTTGAGAACAAAGGATGAACAACAAACAGTATATGTATGACATATGTGTATATCTATGTATACATAATGTACTTATGTTTGTGTATATGTATATGTATATATATAATATACATATATGATATAGATCCACTAACCATGGATGCTCCCTAAGGCTATGAGTATATATGGACCAATTGTCCATGGGGTTTTCTTGGCAAAGATAGTGGAATGGATTGCCATTGCCTTCTCCAGTGGATCCAGTGGGCCTTTTGTCAGGCAAACAGAGGTTAAGTGACTTGCCCAAGTCATTCAGTTAGGAAGTGTCTGAGCCTGGATTTGAACTCAGGTGTTCCTGATGTTAGACCTCGTGCCCTATCCACTGAGCCATCAGCTGCCTCATATACACACATACATAAACATATGACCATTCATTTAACATAATGTTCTTGCATTCCTAAGACATAATAAAAAGGGCAACAAGTTTATATAGTGCTTTATGGTTTATAAAGTGTGTTCTAAATGGAAAGATCAAATAAAACCATGTAACGCTACATAGTATAATTCCAATTTTGTAGATGAGGAAACTGAGGAAATAAGGTATTTGGGCAAATCAGAATCTTTTTGTGGAGAAAAAGAATTGGAAATTAAAGGAGAACCCATTATTTAGGGAAGGGCCAAATTATGGTAGATGGTGGAGTACAGGCTGAGTTCTTCCAGCATTCCCCTCCAAACAACTTTATGGCCTCAGGTAAAATTTTAGAGCAGCAGAAGTAACAAAATCAGGGTGAGATATTTTCCCAGCTTAATACAACTTAGGAGGTCTGCAGAAGAGGTCTGTAACACTGGAATGAAGACAGGCCAGAAGTGTGGCAGAAGCAGCAGCAGCAGGTCTTGGAGGCAGCCATGACAGTCGCAGCAGCAGGTTCTGGAGTTCTCAGCCCAGAGATGGTAAGGGGATCAGACAACTCATCAGAAAGAGACCACAAGGGACCCTTTGCTGGCATTTGGTATAGTTGGCAGTGATTGGCAACTCTATTGCCCATAAGCAGTTCTGGATTACAGTTCCAGGACAGAGAAGAGCATTTGGGATTGGTAAAAAGAACTTGCGCTGGGGGGACTTGGTCAAGAGAGGGCTTGGTCACAGTTCCAGGGCCAAAAGGAGGACCTCTACTTGAAGCTACAGTAGACCACAGGATCTGCTCATAGTTCCAGGGCAGAGAGAAGCACTACTACCTGCAGAGGCAGAGGAGCAGGGACCCTTAGTAGATAAAGACCAGAGTGCAGACCAGGGAAGCAGTGACCCCACCTCTACTAGGATAATACTACCTTGGGAACATAAAAACTTGCAGATCCCCAGAGCTAGCTCTGAAAACACCAGCCCAAAAAAAGGCTGAAACTTGGCACAGTGCCTCCCCAGCCCCAGGCAGCCAAGCCCAACTTTAACATAAAGTTCAAAGTCAATAAATAGGTTGAGAAATTTATCTAACAACAAAAAAAGGAATTGACCATTAAAAGCTACTATGGTGGCAGGGAAGACCAAGACATAAACAGAACAAGACAGCAATGTGGAAATAGCTACAAGCAAAGGCTCAAGGGAAAAAATGCTAATTGGAAATAAGCCCAGCAAGAATTCCCCGAAGAGTTAAAGAGATAATAATAGTAGAGGAAAAATTAGGAGAAGAAATGAGAGTAACGCAAGAAAATTATGGAAAAAATAATAAACAGCTTAGTTAAAGAGGCACAAACAATACTGAAGAAAACACCTTAAAAAACAGAATTGGTGGGGTGGGTGCCGCAACCATGGATCCCCAGCCCAGCTGCGGCCCCCTGCAGTCTCAGGGCCATTCCCCCTCCCAGGGCCTGGCACCAACATGCCCTTTGACCTCAGGAGCTGCTGAGGGAGAACAATACCTGTTCTATACATCTCTGATTACCAGGAGGTGAGGTGGAGCCTCAGAGCAGGAGGAGACAAATGAAAAGTTTTCGTAAGTGGAGGTAGTCTGTCACTGTTTTCACAGGCTTGAAGTTTCTGGGTGTGTTAGAGGTGATATCAGGGGATCTCCATCATATTATTGATCATACAGGTCTTAAAGGCTCCAAAAGACTTTCCTAATATGGTGTCTCCAACAGAAGAACTCCCCAGGGCTCTCAGAATTGATCGTATCCAAGACTCTTGTGGATATATACAGTTTTGCTACAGGGCATAGGCAGTACAAGTTCAAGGGACCATGAAAATCACCATTTTACCAAATTGTTGCAGAGCTTCCCTTATGCCTGTATGAGGTCTAGTCCAGACACAGTGATCTCCATCACTAGAAGAAAGCCTGTTGTGATCAAAATAGGACTAATCTACAAGTATGCGGCCCTTCATCCTAGTCCAAGAATTACCACTAATTTTAGGCAAGGCTCTTTACATTCATGAACCTCAATTTCTTCATGTGAATTGGAGGTCTGGCCTACCTCATGAGGTGGTTATAGTGAAATTAAGATTGAAATGAAATGTTGAAATTGAAAGAAGTTTTGGGAAGACAGGTATACTAAGGAATTGCTAGTGGAGCTGTGAATTGGTCCAGCAATTCTGGAATACAATATGAAATTATACAAATGAATTAGCCAAAACAGCCATATCCTTTGACCCAAAGATTCCACTGACTTACCTATATGCCAACAAGATCATTGATAAAAAGAAAGGCTCGACATATACCAAACTATAGCAGCACTTCTTGTGGTAGCAAATAACTGGAAACAAAGTAGATGCCCATGAATTAGGGAAAATCCAAACAAATTGTGTTATGGGAATGCAATGGAATATTACTATGATATAAGAAATGATTATCATGAATGCAGAGAAGCATGGAAAGACTTAACATAAATTGAAGTAAAATGAAGAAAGCACAGGGAAGAAAATAATATACATAATTACTACAACTATGTAAATGCAAAGAACAATCACCACAAAACAAAGAAAAGGAATGTTTTTACCAAAGTAAAAAAAAAAAAAAAAACAAGCTTGGCCCCAAAGAAGAAATATGAGAAGACACCTCCTTCCCACCCTTTTGCAGAGGTACAGGGATCCATGGGTTAGAACATTAAATATAGTCACACACAGTTAGATAGATAGATTTTTGTTCCCTTCTTTTTTTCTTTTTTTAAAAAAATTCTTTGTAATAAGGAATGGCCAGCCTTCTGGAAGGGGAAAGGAAGAAAAATACAGGGAGAGTTTAGGTTATATAAAAACAAAATATATTAATAATTTAAAAAAAAAATAAAAAAACAGAATTGGCCTAATGGTAAAAGAGGCACAAATGTTCACTGGAGGCAATAATTCCTTAAAAATTAGAATTTAACAAATGGAAGCTAATGATTCCATGAGACTTTAAGAAACAATTTTTTAAATTCATAAGAATGAAAAAATAAAATAAAATGTGAAATGTCTCATTGGAAATGCAACTGACCTGGAAAATAAATCAAGGAGAGTTAATTTAAGAATTATTAGACTCTCTGAAAGCCATGATCAAAAAAGAACCTAGACATGATATTTCAAGAAAATATTAGGAAAATTGCCCTGATAGCCTAGAATCAGAGGGTAGAATAGAACTTGAAAGAATCCACTAATCACCTCCTGAAAAAGATCCCAACATGAAAACTCCCAAGTATATTAAAGACAAATTCCAGAGCTCCCAGGTCAAGGAGAAAAATATTGCAATCAGCCAGAAAGAAACAATTCAAATACTGTGAAGTCACAGTCAAGACAACACAGGATTTAGCAGCTTCCATGGTAAAGGAATGGAAGACTTAGAATGTGATATGCTGGAGGGCAAAGGAACAATCAAGAATCACCTACCCAGCAAAACTGAGTATAATTGTTCAATTATTAAAGCATTCCTGATGAAAAGACCAAAACAACCAAAAATTTGATTTTCAAATACAAGACCCAAGAGAAGCATTAAAGGGTAAACAGCAGAGAGAAATCGTAAAGGACTCAATAAGGTTAAAATTTGTACATTCCTACATGGGAAGATGATACTTGCAACTAAGAACTTTATAATTATTATGGCAGTTAGAAAGAGTATACATAGAGGGCACAAGTGTAAGATGACTATGATGGGATGATAGCCAAAAAAAAATAGGGGTGGAAAAGAGGGATGCTTTGGAAGAGGGGAGAAGAGAGAGGTAGGAGGAGGCAAATTATCTCACAAAAAGGCAGGAACGATTTTTTACAGTGGAGGGGAAGGTGGGGGAGGGTGGCAAGCAACGTCAAACCTTACTCTCATTGGAACTGGCTCAGAGAAGGAATAACAAACACACTTTGGGTATAGAAATCCATCTTACTCTACAGGGAAGTAGGAAGGGGGGTGACTGATAGAAGGGAAGGTAGATTGAGGGAGGTGGTAGTCATAAGCAAAACACTTTTGAGGAGACACAGGAAGAAAGGGGAGAGTGAGAGGGAGAGAGAGAGAGAGAGAGGGAGAGGAAGAGAGAGAGAGAGAGAGAGAGAGAGAGTAGGGTGGAGAAAGATACACAGTAATTATAACTGCGAATGTGAATAGGTTGAACTCACCCATAAAATGGAAGCAGATAGCAGAATTTTAAAATCTTAAAATCTTGAAAACCAGAAACACACTTGAAGCAGACACACAGAAAAAAGGCAAGGGGTTAGAGCAGAATCTATTATGCTTCAGCTGAAGTAAAAAAAAAAGTGGAGGGGGGGGACTAGGTGGCACATTGAGTAGAGCACTGGCCCTGGAGTCAGGAGGACCTGAGTTCAAATCTGGCCTCAGATACCTGACACATTTACTAGCTGTGTGACCTTGGGCAAGTCATTTAACCCCAGTTGCCTTGACTTCCTCCCTCAAAAAAAAAAAACACAGCAAGGGTAGAAATCATGATCTGAAACAAAGCAAAAGTAAAAAATGGATCTAATTAAAAGAGATAAGGAAGCAAAATACATCTTGCTAAAAGGTACCATAGACAATAAAATAATATCAATATTAAATATATTTGCATCAAATGGTATAGCATCCAAATTCTTAAAGGAAAAGTTAAATGAGTTACAGGAGGAAACAGACTAGTGGGGAACCTAAACTTTCTCCTCTTAAAACTAGATAAATCTAACCAAAAAGTCAACAAGAACTTAAGGAGATGAATAAAATTTTGGAAAAGTTAGATACGATAGACCTCTGGAGAAAATAGAATGGGGATAGAAAAGAATACACATTTTTTCTCAGCAGTACTTGGCTCCTACACAAAAAGTAACCATGCATTAGGACATAAAAAACCTCACAACCAAATGCAGAAAAGCAGAAATATTAAGTGATTTTTTTCAGATGATAATGCAATAAAAATTACATTCAATGAGGGCCATAAAAAGATAGATAAAAAATTAATTGGAATCCAAATAATCTAATCCTAAGAAATGAGTAGGTCAAAGAACAAATCATAGAAATAATAAATAATTTCATTAAAGAGAATGACAATGATGAGACAACATAACAGAATTTATAGGGTATAGCCAAAGAAGCACTTAGGGGAAAATTTATATCTATAAATGCTTATGTCAAATAAATAGAGAAAGAGTAGATTAATGAATTTGACAGGAAACTAAAAAAATAGAAAAAGAAAAAATTAAAATCCCTAATTAAATACCAAATTGAAAATCCTTAAGAATTAAAGACATTAATAAAATTGAAAATAAGAAAACCATCAAACTAGCAAATAAAATTAGAAGCTGGTTTTATGAAAAAAATTAAAAGATAACTCATTGGTTAATTTGATTTAAAAAAAGAAAGAAGAAAACCAAATTACTAGTTAAAAAATGAAAAGAGTGAATTCATCAACGAAGAGGAAATTAAAACAATTACTAGGAGATATTTGGCCCAATTACATTGCAATAACTCTGACAATCTGTGGGAAATGAATGAATATTTACCAAAAAAAATGTAAATTGCACAGACTAACAGAAGAGGAAATAGAAATACTTAAATGACTTTATTTTAGAAAAAGAAATTAAATAAGCCATTCAATGAGCTCCATAAGAAAAAATTCCCAGGATCAGATGGAGTTACAAGTGAATTCTACCAAACATTTAAGCAAGAATTAATTTCAATACTATATAAACTATTTGGAAAAATAGGCAAAGAAGGAGTCCTACCAAATTTCTTTTACAACATAAATATGGTACTAATACATAAACCAGAAAAAGCCAAAACAAAGAAAACTATTAGACCAATTTCCCTAGTGAATATTGATGCAAAAAAAATTTAAATAAAATACTAGCAAGGAGATTATAGCATTACATCACAAGGATCATAGACTATGACCAAGTGGGATTTATACCAAAAATTCAAGGCTGGTTCAATATTAGGATAACTATCAGCATAATTGATCCTATCAATGACAAAACCAATAGAAATCATATGATTATCTTGATAGATGCAGAAAAAGTTTTTTCACAAAATACAACACTCATTTATATCAAAAGCATTAGAAAGCATAGGAATAAATGGAGCTTTTCTTAAAATGATAAGTAATATATAGATACTAAAACCATAAGTATTATCTGTAATGGGGATAAGCTACAAGCCTTCCCAATAAGATCAGGGGTAAAGCCATGATGCCTATTATCACCATTATCTTTCAGTATTGTACTAGAAGTGCCAACTATCACAATAAGAGAAGAAAAAGGAATTGAAGGAATTAGAATAGTCAATGAGGAACCAAACTATCACTCTTTGCAGACGATATGATAGTATACTTAGAGAACCCTAGAGAATGAACTAAAAAACTAGTTGAAATAGTTAACAGCAAAGTTGAAGGATATAAATAAACCCATATAAATCATCAGCATTTCTATTTATTACTGACAAAGTCCAGCAGGTAGAGATGGAAAGAGAAATTCCATTTAAAATAACTAGACAATACAAAATACTTAATAATCTGCCAAGACAAACCCAGGAACTATATGAACGCAATTATAAAGCATTTTTCATACAAATAAAGTCAGATCTGAACAATTAGAAAAATATTGAATATGAAAAAAAAATGTAGCCTAACTGTACCAGGTCTCAAACTGTATTATAAAGCAAAAATCATCAAAACAATCTGGTACTAGATAGAGGGGTGGATCAGTGGAATAGATTGGGTACACAGTACAAAGTATGTAATGACTATAGTAATATAGTGTTTGATTAGAGAAATGCAGATTAAAACAACTCTGAGGTACCACTTCACACCTATCAAATTGTTTAATATGACAGAAAAGAAAAATGACAAATGTTGGAGGGAATGTAAAAAAATTGGGACAGTAAAGCACTGTTGGTGGAGTTGTGAACTGATCCAACCATTCTGGAGAGCAATTTGGAACTATGCCCAAATGGCTATAAAAACTATACACAACCTTTGACCCAGCAATACCACTAGTAAGTCTGTATCCTAAAGAGATTTTTTACTTTTGGTTTTTTTTGGGGGGGGGTGGGGTTTGAAGGGGGAAAGGCAGGGCAATTGGAGTTAAGTGATTTGCCTGAGGTCACACAGCTAGCAGGTGCGTTAACTGTCTGAGGCTGGATTTGAACTCAGATCCTCCTGACTCCAGGGCTGGTGTTCTACTCACTGCACCACCTAGCTGCCCTTAGAAGGAGATTTTTTAAAAAGGAAAAGGACTTATTTGTACAAAAATATTTGTAGCAGTTCTTTTTGTGGTGGCAAAGAATTGGAAAGTGAGAGGATGTTCATAAATTGGGGAATGGCTGAACAAGTTGCGGTATATGATTGTGACGGAATACTATTGTGCTATAAGAAGTGATAAGCAGGATGCTTTCAGAAAAAACCTGGAAAGACTCACAGGAACTGATGCAGAATAAAGTGAGCAGAACCAGGAGAACTGGTACAAAGTAACAGCAATATTGTAATATAAACTGTGAATGATTTATTTAGCTATTCTCAGCAATATAATAGTCCAAGATAATTCTGAAGGACTTATGATGAAAAATGCTATCTCCAGGGAAAGAACTTAAGAACTCTAAATGCAGATCAAAGCATACTTTTTTGCATGTTTTTCTTGTTTTTTTTAATGGGGGGGTGTCTGTGTTTTCTTTCACAACATGACTAACATAGAAGTACGCTTTGCATGACTGTACATGTATAACCTATATCAAACCGCTTGCCTTCTCAATATTGGGGAGGGGAGAGAGAGAGGGAGAGAATTTGTAACTCAAAACTTAAAAAAACAAATTTTTTAAAAATTGTTTTCATATGTAATTGGGAAAAATAAAATATTAAACAGCAGGAAAAGAAAGAATTCACTGATCACCTCCTAAAAAAGATCTCAAAATGAAAACTAGGAATATTATAGGCAAATTCTGGAGCTCCAAGATCAAGGAAAAAAATATTGCAAGCATCCAGAAAGAAACAATTCAAACACTGGGGAGCCACAGCCAGGATCATACAAGAAGATCTGGGAGACTATTGTGCACAGCAATAGCAATGTTGTGATGATAATCACCTGTGAAAGACCTGGCCATTCTGATCAGTACAGTGATCCAAGATGATTACAAAAGGACTCATGATGAAAAAAAGAATGCTACCCATTCCCAGAGAGAGAAGTGATGAACTCTGAGTGCAAACTGAAGTATTATTTTCTTGCTTTTTTTGTGATATGGCTAACATGGAGATATGTTTTGCATGAGTTCACATGTATATTTGATAGATTATTTGCCTTCTCAGTGGGTGGGGGGAGGTGTGGGGAAGAGGAAGAGAATCTGGAACTGAAAATTTAAAAAGAAAAGAATGTTAAATAATTAATATAAAAATAAAATAATCATTTCATATGTATTTTAAATGATGAAATAGATAGTTTCAGTGAACCCTGGGAAGACGTGTATGAACTAATGCAGAGTGAAGTCAGCATGAACATCTTTGAATGACTTAAGAGCTTTGATCAAAGAAATAACTAACTATAGTTCCAGAGAGCCCATGATTAAGAATGCTACCCACCTTCTGAGACAAAAGTAATGGATTCAACACTATTAATTAGAGAGATGCAAATCAAAACAACTCTGAGGTACCACATCACACCTATCAGATTGGCGAATGTGACAAAACAAGAAAATGGTAAATGTTGGAGAAGATGTGGGAAAGTTGGGACACTAATGCATTGTTGGTGGAGCTGTGAGCTGATCCAAACATTCTGGAGAGCAATTTGGAACTATGCCCAAAGGGCTATAAAAATGTGCATACCCTTTGACCCTGCAATACCACTTCTAGACCTGTAGGCCAAAGAGATCATAAAAATGGGAAAAGGACTCACATGTACAAAAATATTTATAGCAGCTCTATTTGTAGTGGCCAAGAATGGAAATTGAGGGGATGCCCATCAATTGGGGAATGGCTGAACAAGTTGTGGTATGTGAATGTAATGGAATACTATTGTGTTATAAGAAATGATGAACAGAAAAACCTGGAAAGATTTATATGAGCTGATACTGAGTGATGTGAACAGAACCAGGAGAATATTGTACACAGTAACAGCCACAGTGTGCTACGACTGATTTTGATAGACTTAGCCCTTCTCAGCAATGCAAGGACCTAAAACAATTCCAAAGGACTCACGATGGAAAATGCCATGCACATCCAGAGAAAAAGTATGGAGTCTGAATGCAGAGTAAAGCAGACTATTTTTGTTTTGTTTTGTTGTTTTTCTTCCTCATGGTTTCTCCCATTTGTTATAATTTTTCTGTACAATATAACTATTGTAAAAATATGTTTGGTAGTAATATACACACACACATATGTAGAGTCTATGTCGGATTGCATGTCATCTTGGGGAGGGAGGGGGGAGGGAGAGGAGAAAATTTAAAACTTATGGAAGTGAATGTTGACAACTAAAAATAAATAAACTAATAAAAAGTAATGGATTGAAGATGCAGAATGAGACATACATTTTTGAATATGACTAATGTGAGGAGTTATATTGCTTGATTATACACATTTGTTTAAAAAAGGTTTTCTTTTTCTTAAGGGGAGGGAAGGTAAGGAAAGAAATGCCCATTTATTCAAGAAATTAGTTTTTTTCAGCCGCATCATCAGCAAACCCAGTAAAAATAAAAAGAATTTATTAGGCAATGTGCCGAGGCACTGAAGATATGAAGACAGGATGAAAACTTGGTCTTGCCCTCAAGGGATAACCTCAAAGACTTTCATAATCATTTTTGTGAGTGAATATAATATTATATTCTTATCCTGCTCATATGGAAGGTGAAGCACTGGATTCAATGAGCCGAATTTGCCGCCCAGCAAGACAGAATGAAAGAAGACTGGCAAAAACTGGTCAAATTCAGTTCAGTGCAGCAAATGTGTAGCAAGCCCCTCCTAAGTTTGGAGATAGCGTACTTTTCTCCCTAAGCCGCGTGGAAGCAGGAGTACCGCAGGAAGACCAAGGTCACTCCACCATTGTCAGTTGACCAGCCCACATCTCGCTCCCTCTTACCAGGTCAGGTTTGGGTGTGTCAAGCGAGAAAGCGCTTTCTCGCGCTGGTTGTGCGTCAACACCCGGTTGGTATGGCAACCGCCTGAGCCCAGCCGTCACCAGCTCCCAGAGCCCCCAGGGGCGGCAGACCTGGGGCGATGGGTACGGGGTCTGTGGCTCCTCCTCTTCTCCCTCCTCCCTACCTGCCCTGTAGGTCAAGGGGTGTCCTCGGGTTTCAGAGGGGCAGCCTCGGCTCTGGCCCGGCTGAGGTATGAACGGTCCGGTCTTCGCGGAGCCCCATGGAGGAGGAGCCGCCGCCGCCGCCGCTGCCGCCTTCCACGCCCACGCCGCCCCCTCTCTCCGCCTCCAAGATCGCCCAGATGAGCAACCTGACGAGCCTGGGCGCCGCCCGCGGCGGGGGCAGCCTGCGCCCAGAGGCGGCCCTGGGTTCAGGCTCCTCGTCTGGCGCTGCGCGGGCCGCGAGCTTCCACGCGGCCGTGATCTCCTTTACTACCGTGGCGGCCGTGGCGGCCGAGGCGCGGGAGAGCCGGGGCGGCGGCGGCAGCGGCGGCGGCCTGGCTGGGGCCGAGAAGGCCGGGCCGGGCAGCAGCATCCCCAGCAGCAGCAGCATCTCCAACAGCAGCGGCATCCCCAACAGCAGCAGCATCTCCAGCGAGGATCCCGTCCCGGCGGCGACGGGGGCGAAGCGGCTGCTGCTGGAGCCCTGGGCGGCCGTGGCGGCGCAGGCGCTCGTGCTGCTGCTCATCTTCCTGCTCTCCAGCCTGGGCAATTGCGCCGTGATGGGGGTGATCGTGAAGCACCGGCAGCTCCGAACCGTGACCAACGCCTTCATCCTGTCGCTGTCCTTATCTGACCTGCTCACCGCCCTGCTCTGCCTGCCCGCCGCCTTCCTGGCCCTCTTCACTCCCCACGGCGGCCGCCTAGACGGCCCCCCAGCGGCCCGGCCCTGGCAGCGCTTCTGCACCGCCAGCCGCTTCTTCGGCTCCTGCTTCGGCATCGTGTCCACCCTGACCATGACCCTCATCTCCCTGGACCGCTACAACGCCATCGTGAGGCACCCCGGGGAGAAGATTGGCTGGCGCAGGGCCCTGCTGCTCTTGGTCACCGTTTGGCTCGTGGCAGTGGGTCTCTCTTTCCCTTGGGATCTCTTGGGGGGCTCCGAGGGGGAGTGGGGCGAGGATGCTCAAGTCGGACCGAAGCAGAGTTTCCACCGCTGCCTATACATCTCCTATCCGGGTCCCTCCCGCCTGGGTCCCACCTACAACGTCTGGCTGATCGTGACCTGTTACCTGTTTCCCTTTGGGATCATGTGCTTCTGTCTCTATCAGATTTGCAAGACCGTGAGGTTGTCGGAAATTAGAGTGCGGCCGGTGACAACCTACGCCCACCTGTTGCGCTTCTACAGAGAAATGCGCACAGCGACCACTGTGCTCATCATGATTGTTTTCATTATTTTCTGCTGGGGACCCTACTGCCTCCTGGTGCTGTTCACAGCTGCAGCCGGGGCTGCAGGTGCCCAGACACCTCCATTCCACCCGGTCCTGAATACCATAGCCATATGGATGGCCTGGGCAAATGGAGCCATAAACCCTCTCATATATGCCATCCGCAACCCCAACATTTCCATACTGCTGAGGCACAAACGGGAGGAAGGCTACAGGACTAGAAATGTAGCCGCCTACTTGTCTAGCCACAACCGAAATCTGGAGGCCAGAAGCGTGGCTAATCGTCTCCGAGAACGCTATACCCACAGGCTTGGCGTGTGCACTAGAGTGTCCTCTTGCAGTTCTACTAATGGCGGAGGAGGAGGGGATGTGGCCATGTGGGCTTGTAGAAATCCAGCCCTACTCTTCTGCCGAGATGGCCTGCCAGACACCTCATCTGAAGTAGCCATGCAGGGTAAAACGGCAGACACTAGTCTCTAAAAGTGTGTGCATGGATCAAACCAAGAGCTACCAACAGGAGTATTCCATCCTTTACATTTTGGGGCTAGGGGAATTCCATTGAGGATCACTGGAGTCCCTGAGAACCAAACATTTTACGCTGAAAGAAAACAAGAGAGGGTAGTACTTGCCGTTTCCAGAAAGGCTGATTCACACACACACACACACACACACACACACACTTATGTTTTTGCAAAAGTGCCAAGACTGATGTAAATTGCAAAAAAGAAAAAAAAATTAAACCAACATGAC
Organism: Trichosurus vulpecula; assembly: GCF_011100635.1. Lineage (NCBI taxonomy): Eukaryota > Metazoa > Chordata > Mammalia > Diprotodontia > Phalangeridae > Trichosurus > Trichosurus vulpecula. Next base: position 214,459,563 of record NC_050580.1, on the reverse strand, counting down.
TGACCATGGTGAATTGTAAGTGCCAAAAAAAAAAGACCAAAACCAAATACCAGACCACCTAAAGCCCATATGTATAGGAACCACACTGTGAAAAACAAAAATACAATGTCTTTGAAAGAGGTTATTGCTATTTATTCAAATGCACAAAAGGTCTCCAGCTATGCGATGGAAAACTAGATACTTTGATCAACTTGTATTAAGATTGGCCTCTAAATGACCCATATTTAACAAAATTGACAATCAGAATCTACCAATTTATAGAAAATACAACTTGTGTATTTTGGCATAGGGTATAAGGAAAGAACAGTTCTTATCCTCACATATCTTACTATGCTTTCCTCATGGATTTATGGGGGAAGTAGTCCTGGCCTGGACCAAATTTAGAAACAGGAAAATATTATATTTAGGTGTTAGATGCAAAAAAACAGTTCAGGAAGAACAAAAACTGCAAGATATGATTATAAGGAAACATAACTGATTAGATAAACTGCAAAATACACATCTAATTCAATGTTGACTTTTCAAGTCGTCACCTTAGGAAGACTTAAAACATATTTGGTGCTCCTTTCTTTGGTATGACCTAGAATTTGCAGTGCATTCTTTTGAATATCCTTAGTAGCAGCAAATCTGGGTTCTTTGAAAGTGGATATGACTCTTAGATAAAGTTAAAAGCAAGTATGATGAATAAGGTGGGTGATCAAACAGAGATAATCTCATAGCTGATCAATATTACTATAAAATAACGAGTGATATTGGTTTTGTTGTGTAGCATATAAATTAACTCTGAAGGCAATTCCAAAAGAAGAGTTCTAGAAATGTTTGGGGCAGTGGCAACACAATTTGATGAATTCCGTGGCTTCCCAGGTTGACTACTCTGAAAGACAATGGTCATTTGAAAGTAG